>NC_136510.1:55760922-55830922 GCF_053919585.1 Euprymna scolopes | reverse complement strand
ACCACGCTGAATTGAATACACGTTTCTCACTCATTATTTAATTGTTATTATTTGAAGTGATTAATATGATTGTTTCTTAAATTCGGCGAAACCAATGCCAACTAAAACCCAAATCGGTCAAAAATATCGTACAAATTCAATTTATTATGACATAACCAGAAGTATTTCTTCAACTTTTTAACTTTCCACTTATAATGCCTTATACCTTCACATTGTCTCGCAACATGCTTAAGGGCATCTGTCACTAATTGTTTTTAATGTATCTCATTCAGAACTGAACTAGTTGAATCTCTTGACCTGCAAATATAAACTTTTTTCTAGCAATGATGATGAAAAAGTTATAGACAATTCATTTCAATAAATATTTACTGATGCTAAATATTTTTTCTGTGAAGAAATTAACTGATGAACCATTATTTAGTAGAACAATATTCAAAACGTTGAGTCATCTGATGATGTTTTTGCTGAATGCCCACTTTCAGTTAAATGGCTCTACAATAAAAAGTCTGTCTTCAAAAGTTAATTCAGTGGATTAAAAAAATTTCTTCAATTCCAAATTTTACTCTCATCAGTAGCAATTATGTAATACACATTTTAATCGCATCTTCCACCCGCCGTGATTCAGATGCTAACATATTTGCATTTTCTTACCAACTCCAGTTTTTCACCTATCGCGATATAGATTATAACGATCATTTTTATCGGTTTCTGAATTACATTTATTTTAGGACTTTTGGCATTTATTGATATTTCCCATTATTTGCATACTTTCTTTGTTATCAGAATATTTTATGTACAAATGGAGTTGAGAATTAATGTGTTTGTTAGGTGGACGTTGAGAGAACCAACACATTGCCGATTAGTAATTTTGGGTATAACTGGTTATAATATGCTTATTAGGAGGACTGTTCAACAAGAATTTCTTAACATTGAACTTGTAAACAATCATGTTTTAGTCAGCTAGGATACAGCCGTGTGATATTGCGTTGCACAGGCGAAGAGTTCTTGATGAATAATTTGCCCATGGGGTTATGTTTAGTTTTAGAGGAGGAAAGGAAAGTTATTCATAGTAGTTGTACGCAGACGAGTTTTTATTGTGAAAACTTTATAATGAGATTTGAGAGTTGGGCACGATAAAGAATAAAGTAGAAAAGGTTAGCTATTTCTCAGTAACGAGAAAAAAGGCTTTAGAAAGAGAATAGGACACCCCATACTAGATTTCATAATCGATTTCGGCTGCTCTGCATGGCACCTCCACAGATGTGGCAACAGTATAGCAATGTTATTTGCAAATCGATTATTGTTGATGTTATTCTCATTAAATTTAATCCGAATCATTTATTCAATTTCGCTTCCAATCAACAATCCGTTGTATGAGTAAAAGAGAACAGAAAATTATTTTTGTTCTCATCGTTTTTTGTTTGTTTCCAGTTTGACTTTACTATGGTTCCAATCTCGTCATTCAAATTATATGAATTCGGTATTACTGTAATAAGTTTCTTTTAGTTACTAATCAGCATTTCTTCAAAGACAGTACACGTTTGTTTGACATATGCCTCTTTTATTCTTCCTGAATGCAAATTATGTTTGAAATTTATTTTTCAATTGTCAGTTTAATCCGATGTAAACGATGATCAGTCAATTCTAAGCCACATCTGAAATTAAACGAATACTTCCATCATCAACACATTCGTCAATCTGATAGCTTTTTCAGCGCATCAGCACTTATTAAGAATAATGCTATCCAATCCTGAGCATATGAGATAAATGGATTGTCAGTTGAATAATGAAGAATACTAAAATAGGACTGAATACGATAATTGACATGAGAAAAATTGAGTATTAATGATGGCAGTTTATCCTAATTTTTTTTTACATAGGATTTGAAGATGTTGAAGTCTACGGGGAATCAATCATTAAATGCTGACTAAGGCCCGGCATATTATTATTATTATTATTATTATTATTATTATTATTATTATTATTATTATTATCATATTATATGATGATGATAATGATGATGATAATATTGTGATGATGATAATGATGATGATATAATAATAATAACATGATAATAATAATAATGGTGATGGTGATGATGATGATGATGATGATGATGATGATGATGATGATGATGATGATGATATGATGATGATGGTTTCTTGCTGTAATTACCATTCAAGAAAGACCTAGATATTGGTTATTTTACGGTTTGGTAGATTTTATTAATGCTATTTAACATTCATGCAATTCCCTTTTTTTTTTCACATAAAATTCGCACTTAATTCCGCCATCCTATTTAAGTGATTCTGCGTTTGGTACTAGTAACTTTTATTAATGCCTATCCCTTTTTTTACAAATGTTGTACAACTTTTCAGTATTTTAAATTACTAAGAAAAAATAAAAGTTACTGTATAGTTCTTCCCAGGAGGTATTTCTTCCTCACTGTTCTTGGGGAATCGTAACAATTTTTAAGTTCAATTTCAACCTTACTTTCCTCAGTTCTATTTCTTTAAATCGTACTGATTTAGTCATTGAATTTTTATTTTCAGTTCTTTACATTCCCTCCTATGCGAACTGTTTTTACTTTTTTTTAGCCGCGTGCAAGCAACTCTATCAGGTACTCCGACGGTCCCACGGTCGGTCGGTCGGTCGGTCAGTTGGTCTGTCCGTAATACTTTTGTGGTTGGCCTTTTTAGTTGAGATCAAAGGTCTGTTGTTAATAGATTCTGTTCTAAGCTTTTTAAGTGTAGTATCTGTTCCGGCAGATACCGAAAGCAAAGATCATATGTTGGGGAAATCCCACATACAAGACCTTCGTCATATGTAGGGGCAACACTTCATACCAATTGTAACTATCCAGCTCTCCTACTCCCTGCGGAGTTGGTCCCCATTTCCCCTTCACTCCTCACATTAAAAATCGGCCTTGTGCCTAATTTGCTCGGTGGGGGGGCAAATAAATACCTTTTTCTTGGCCTTTTGACCAAGATCAAAGTGTAGTATCTGTCCGGCAGATACTGCAAGCAAAGACAATATGTGGGGGAAGTCCCACATATAAGACCTTGGTTAATGTAGGGGCAACCTTTCATACCAATTGTCACTATCCAGCTCTCCTACTCCCTGGGGATTTGTTCAGCATTTCCCCTTCATTCCTCATTAAAAATCGGCCTTATGCCTAATTTTCTCGGTGGGGGGTGGGGGGGCAAATAAATATCCTTTTCTTAGCCCTTTTGCCAAGACCAAAGTGTAGTATCTGTTCTGGCAGATACTGCTAGCAAAGACCATATCTGGGGCAACCCCACATATAAGACCTTGGTCAATGTAGGGGAAAACCTTCATACCAATTGTCACTATCCAGCTCCCCTATTCCCCGGGGAGTTGGTCCCCATTTCCCCTTCACTCCTCACATTAAAAATCGGCCTTGTGCCTAATTTGCTTGATGGGGGAGCAAATAAATACCCTTTTCTTAGCCTTTTGACCAAGATCAAAGTGTAGTATCTGTTCGGCAGATACTGCAAACGAAGACCATATGTGGGGGCAACTACATATATAAGACCTTGGTCAATGTAGGGGCAACCCTTCATACCAATTGTCACTATTCAGCTCCCCTACTCCCCGGGGAGTTGGTCCCCATTTCTTCTTTACTCCTCACATTAAAAATCGGCCTCGTGCCTGATTTGCTCGGCAGGGGAGCAAATAAACACATTTTTCTTGGCATTTTGGCCAAGATCAATATGTAGTATCTTTTCCAGTAGATGCTGCAAGCAAAGACCATATGTAAGGGCAACCCCACATATAAGACCTTGGTCAATGTAGGGGCAACCCTTCATACCAATTGTCACTATTTAGCTCCCCTACTCCCCGGGGAATTGGTCCCCATTTTCCCTTCACTCCTCACATTTAAAATCGGCCTTGTGCCTAATTTGCTCCGTGAGGGAGCAAATAAATACCCCTTTCTTGGCCTTTTAGCCAAGATCAAAGTGTAGTATCTGTTCTTACTACATGCTGTACTTATATTTGTAACTTTGTGATATAAAGTGGGGGATCACTTTTCTGTATTAATTTAATGTAAAATGATAACCCACTTTACAACCAGTTAGTCTCAAAGTCATTCAAGTACTTCTCCAGATCATTCAAGTTATTTTTGAAGGATTTCAGTTATTTTTGAAGTATCAAGTCATTATTAAGGTCATTCAATTCAACCTTAAGTTCATTAAACTCATTCTAAGTCATTTACTGTTTATTTATTTAAGATATTTCAGCCCATTTTTCGGTCATGTTAGTTTATCTTTAAGAATTTTATGTCAATCCTATATTCACGCATTCATTAATTAAACGAGAGCACGCGACTAATGGCTATCGACCTTGTTTACTGTATTTCGATTTATGTGTTCACTTCTACCGACCTTATTCACCTAGTGTTTCTTTCATCAAATATTCTTTCCTTCAACCCATTTCTAATTCATATATTCCTTTTCTTTCTCATAAAGCTATTCTTCAGTCTTCATTATGATGCTATTCCTTATTTATTAGGAATAGAGTTATCTTTAATACCTGAGCAATGCGAAAATATCTAAACAAAAATACAGATTTCATACTGTCTCCAGAGTGGTTATTAACGTGAAGGTAAGACATCGAACATCGTTGGTCACATATATAGCATTTTTTCTAGTCTAAACTTAATCACTATAGCATCGAGCAGACAATATTTTTATTTAGTCATTGGAAGAACTGAACAAAATAATATAAATTTTGCAAAAAAAAAAAAATAAATAAAAAAAATAAATAATAATAATATATAAAAAAAATAAATAATAATAATATATAAATAAAAATAAATAATATTGATAAATTCTACAATAAATTAATAAATAAATAAATAAAGAATAAGAAGAAGAATCTTAAGAAACCAAGATTGAAGAAAAAACCCCTAAAAACTGAGAAGAGAAGGTGAATCAACTCCTCCAATACATCCCAAGAGAGACCATTACACACTTAAACAATTTAATCCATGCAGGTGCCTAGACAGTAAATATGAAGTTGAAAAAAAAAAGAAAGAAAAAAGACCAACAACACCTGGATGGGATTTGAGGCTGGAAACCCAGATAAACAAACTAAAGAAAAAAGTCAAAGCGATAAACACGATCGAAATGACTAGAAGAGGATATAAAAATAGAAATGCGACCAGCGAGGAGAGGTTTAACAAGAGAAAATAAAACAGGAAGGGGAAAAATGGCAGCAAAAAAAGCGAGATTAACACGATACGATACAAATCTGAACTGTGAACGCAAATCAGGATCTTTAAAAATAATGAAAGCTGATTCTACCAAAATGTAAATGGAGGAGAAAAAAAAACAAAACACCCGGATCCGACAGAAACAAAACACTGAAGATATGAGAAGAACGAAAGGATCATAACAGACATACAGAATGGCCGAAAGACATGAAAGAAGAGTTTCAGCAAATTGAAGAACAGAGAATGAAATCAGCAAAGACAACCACTATGACAAATGACCAACAGGAAAGCACTAGGCTATGACAGAATACATGCCAATTGGTTAAAAAAATTCACAACAATAGAACTACACTAGTGCAAAAAGATAGAAAAAGGAACAATCCCCAGCAATTTCAGGCCTATAACCTGTTTACCAACAATGTGGAAAATACTAACAGCACAACTGAGGCCCCAGATTTATCAGTTCTTTAATAACTTCGGACTACTCACAGAAGAACAGAAAGGATGCCAAAAAGGAAAAAGAGGAACATGACCTATTATACATAGACTAAATGGTTTCTGAAGGAGGTCAAAAGTAAAAAAAACAAACAAACTTGGCCATGGCATGGATCGACTATAAGAAAGCATAGGATGGAATACCGCAAGCATGGATAATAAAATGTCTGAGAGTATACAAAATAGCATGTAATATAATCCACCTGAGAGAAAATTCAATGAGAACATTGGGACTTGAACTGACAGCTGATAGTTAATACATAGCTGAAATCAAAATACAAAGAGGGATCTTCCAAAGTGATTTCCTATCACCATTACTCATTATTATAGCCATGATGCCCATAAACAACACCCTAAAAAATGCCAAGCCGGATACAAGCTCACTAACACAAAAGAAAGAATGAACCACCCAATACACATTGATGACCTGAAACTGATTGCAAAAAAAAAAAAAAAAAAAAAAGCCAGAACTAGAAACACTAATAAACACGACGAGAATCTTTAGCTATGATATCCAAATGAAATGCGGTATGGGAAAGTACGCACTGCTGACCACGAGGAAGGGAAAACTAGACTCAACAACAGGTACGGTACTATGCAATCAAGTAGAAATGAGGGCACTTGATAATCATGATAGCTACAAATACTTGGGAGTGCTGGAAGCAGACGCCATCAAAGCAACGGCGAGACAATCGGAAAGGAATACCTCAGAAGAACAAGAAACTAAACTATATAGTCGAAACCTAATTAAAAGAATAAACACTAATAATATACCCTGGATCGTTTAAAAGCTGGACTAAAGTAAAATTAAAGAATCTCGACCAGAAGACCAGGAAACTCATGACGATGCACAATGTACTACACCCGAAGGATAATACTGACCGACTATATGTGAAAAGTAAAGACGAATGAAGAGGGCTGCTCTGTACAGAAGACTGTGTAAATAACAGAAAAACAATTAGGAAACTACATAATGCAGAATACCGAAAGAATAATTATTGCAGCAAAAGACACAGAAGAAACAAATGAGTTAAAAAAGAGACAAAGAATAAAACGAGGAAATAAAAATGGGAAGATAAACAACTACATGAACGGTTCATAAGGATGACAAAAGAAGAGACTAACGAAATAACTTAGGACTGGCTACAAGAAGGAAACTTAAACAAGGGAACTGAATTACTAATAAAAGCCGCACAAGATAACGCAATTAGAACCAACAACATCAAAACAAGGATCGACAAGAAAACAGCAAGCGCAAACTTTGCGGACAAAGATACGAAACAATAAACCATATAGTAAGTGAATGCAGCAAACTATCCTAAACATAATATAAAAATAGACACGATTAAGTGGGGAAGGTAGTACATTGGCGAATATGCAAACAATTGCATCTTGAATACCCAGACAAATAGCACAAGCGCAAACTGGCAGCAGTACTGGAAAATGACGTTCACAAGATCCTATGGGACATGGATATACAAAAAGGTAACCCCATCTAAGCAAGAAGACCAGGTGTTATAATAGTTAACAAGAAGGAAAATTCCTGACAGATTGTAGATTTTGCCATTTCTGCATACCACAAAGTGAAGACCAAGGAGACTGAGAAGCAGAGCAAATACACGGAACTGGCCAGAGAACTCAAACGGATTTGAAAAATGAAAAAAATCAATGTAACACTACTAATAGTAAGAGCGCTAGGAACGATACCGAAAAACATTGAAAAAATGGGAGATATTCGAATCAGGGGATCAAGAAGATACAATGAATTTCAATGATGAAAACTGCAGAAATTTTAAGGAAAACCATGAATGGAGACCAGAACCACACATAAACTACATACAAACTGAACGTAGAAACGGCTACAGATGCAAAACACAAAGGGACATGGAATCATGAAAATTGAAACTGTAGAATTGCAAGATGCGCCCCCATCATTTTTATGAAGGTTACCATGAATGGGTACCACGCCAAATAAGGAAGATGAAAAGACTGAGAAGAGAACGCACTAGCAAGGCCTCCGCTGGCTGAATGCAAAGAAGACTTGGACTTTGGAGAAGCTTATTGCCACCCAAATTCCCGTGGTGACCAATGGTCGCGCCAACGAGAAATCAATGGCAAGTGACATTTCCGATAATGCAAATTGTTTTGCAAAGGTTATCGAAAGGTGTATGTACTGGAAGTCTGAGGAGACTTGTTGTCACTCAGACTCAAGGGAACACTACAAGATGTTCTCAAAGAGCAATCTTTGATGATGACTTGTGGGACTATTTATAGTCAGTAAATAATAATAATAATAATAATAATAATAATAACGATAATTTTTTCTATTCTTTTTTATTATTTCTTTATTTTATTTTTATTTATTTGTTTTGTTTTTTCTTTTTATCTTCTGTTTATGCCTTATATGTATGTGTGATAGTGCACGATACCTCCTGTATACATGGGAGCCAAACACTATACCTGCGTCACAACCACAGGTTAAACAATTCTGGCTCGGTGTTGCCACAAACACCAAAATATGAAAAATGTCAAGTACAAATAATTCAAACCATGGGACTCAGAAGAAAGATCTGGGTGTCATGATCGGCAAGTGCTCCTTCGGTAGCCAGCATGGGGGACCCGGTCGTCATCCTGCGAATGTTGGCCAACTTCTTAATTTCAGAAACTCAAATAACATGGCGGCTAAACAGGGAAGCATAACCTCTAAAATTTCAGGTAACAAAATGATACCGAACAAACACAGCACAGCCGTGATAATCATCAAAATGGAAAAAAACCGAAGAAAGAAATGGACAACAAAAGAGAATAGACTAGTAATGGAATGCTATTATAGAAGTCATCCTGAATATAGATATGGAGGTTATAGGAAACGAATGAAAGAACTATGGGACCTCTCCAGTGACCACCAAGCGACAGAACAAAGAATTGCGGACCAAGCAAGACTGATACTCAAGAAAAGCTGGCTCTCTAAACTAGAACTAGCAGAAATTCAGCGAAAAATAAATGAGGAAACTGAACATGAACCCCCCCCCCCAATAGAACTGCTCGGAGAAAAAAACCACAAGTTGAAGCCTCACAAGTAAAAACACCAAAGGCCCAGGACCCACGAAAACCAAAGACTAAAATCGTTGAAACCGAGAACAATGAAACAGAACTAACAGAGAATGAAGCAAATGAAATAAATAAAATAACACAGTTTATGAACGAGGAAAAAACAAAACTCCCATCGTTAAAGAACCAAGAGCAGAAGAAATCAAAAACAGAAACTGAGAAGGTTAACAAGCTCCTCCCACACATCCCAACAAAAACAATCACAGACTTAAACAACCTCATTTACGCAGGCGCCAAAATGGTAAGTATGAATATCAAATCAGAAAAACAACCGGGAACAAGCGGACCGACAAAACCTTGATGGGAAATAAGACTAGAAACCCAAAATACAAAAACATAAAAAAAAACAAAATGATCAACAGGAAGAAAGCAATGTGGAAGAAAAGGAACATTGGAAATGTAACTGGCAGGGAGAGGCTAAACAAGAAATATGAAGAACTGGACCAAAAAATAAAAACAAAAGAAGCGAGATTGAGACGATATAGATATAAATCTGAACAATGCAAACAAAACAGAACATTTGAAACCAACGAACGCTAATTCTACCAAAATGTGAACGGAGAAAAAAGAAAAAAACAGACCAACCAAATCCGACGGAAACAAAACTCTACTGGAGTAACATATGGGAAGAGCGACGAGAACACAATAGAAATGCCGAATGGCTGAAAGACATGAAAGAAGATTTACAACAAATACAAAGAAAGAACAGTGAATGAAATCAGCAAGGAAACCCTAAAGAAAACCATAGGAAAAATGGCAAACTGAGAGCACCAGGGCACGACAGAATACATGCATACTGGCTAAAAAAATTCACAACCTTACACGAAAGGCTAGCCCAAAACTTGAGAAGATGTATACAGGAATCAAACGTGCCAGACTGCATGACAAAAGGTAGAATCACACTGCTACAGAAGAACACGAAGAAAGGAACCGTCCTCAGAAATTATAGGCCAATCACGTGCCTACCCACCATGTGGAAGATACTGACAGCACAACTGAGGGAACAAATCTACCACTCACTCAATAACCGTGGACTCATCCCCGAGGAACAGAAAGGATGTCAAAAAGGGAAAAGAGGAACGCATGATCTGCTATATGTTGATCAAAAGATCCTAAAGGAGGTAAAAACAGAAGAGAAAAAATTTAGCCATGGCATGGATCGACTACAAAAAAGCGCACGACTGGATCTCCCAAGCATGGATAATAGAATGCCTAAAAATGTATAAAATACCAAGCGAGATCACCAATGTAATAGAAAATGCAATGAAAATATGGAGTCTGGACCTGACAGCAGATGGACAACACATAACAGAAATTAACATACAAAGAGGCATCTTCCAAGGAGACTCATTATCACCGTTACTGTTCATCATAGCCATGATGCCCTTGAATAGTATTCTGAGAAAGTGCCAAGCCGGATACAAGTTCCCCAATACAGAGGAAAAAATGAACCACCTGATGTACATGGACGATCTGAAACTTTTTGCAAGGACCGAAAAGGAGCTAGAGACACTAATTAACACTACCAGGATCTTCAGCCAAGATATCCAAATGGAATTTGGAATGGAAAAGTGCGCACAACTAGTTATAAGAAAGGGAAAACTGGAAACGACAGAAGGCATGGAACTACCTAATCAAACAGAAATGAGGGCACTAGGGGAATAAGACAAATATAAATACTTGGGAATTCTGGAAGCGGACACCATCAGAGCAGCAGAAATGAAAGAGAAAATTGGAAAGGAATACCTCAGGAGAACAAGAAAACTCCTGGAAACGAAATTATATAGCAGAAACATAATAAAAGGTATAAATACATGGGCAGTGGCACTGGTGAGATACCCTGGAGCGTTTATAGGATGGACAAAAGAAGAACTGAGACAGCTCGACCAGAAAACCAAGAAACTCATGACCATGCATAATGCACTACACCCAAAAGACGATATTGACAGACTCTACGTGAAAAGGAAAGACGGCAGGAGAGAACTGATCTGTATAGGAGACTGTGTGAAGGACACAAAACAAGAACTAGAGAAATACATAATGCAAAACACTGAAAGGATAATTATGGCAGCGAGAGATATGGAGAAAACCAACAAAACAGAAAACAGAGAGACAAATGACAAAACGAGGAAAGAGAAAGGGGGTGAGAAACAACTACACGGAAGATTCATAAGAATGACAAAAGATGAGAATAACGAAAACACCCGGATATGGATGCGAAAAGGACATATAAACCGAGAAACTGAATCCCTAATAACTGCAGCACAAGATAACTCGATAAGAACCAACCATATCAAAGTAAGGATCGATAAAACACAAGAAAACAGCAAATGCAGACTCTGTGGACAAAGAGACGAAACGATAAACCATATAGTAAGTGAATGCAGTAAACTGGTCCAAATGGAATACAAAAACATGCATGACCAAGTGGGGAGGGTGGTGTATTGGGAATTGTGCAAACGACTGCATTTTGAGCGTGCAGACAAATGGTACAAGCATAAACCCGCAACAGTAATCGAAAACGAGAACCACAAAATCCTATGGGACATGAACATACAGACGGAGAAACCCATCCAAGCAAGAAGACCAGATATCGTAATAATTAACAAGAAAGAGAAGTCTTGTCAAATCGTAGACTTTGCTGTCTCAGCTGACCACAGGGTGAGTATGAAAGAAAGAGAAACGAAGCAAATACACAGAACTAGCTAGAGAGTTAAAAGGGATTTGGATGATGAAGAAAATCAAAATAGTACCGATAATAGTAGGAACACTCGGACCAATCCGGAAAAAATGGAAAAAAGAATGGCAGAAATTGGAATCAGAGGAATAGCTGCAAAAATACAACGTCTAACGATAAGGAAAACGGCTGAAATATTAAGGAAAACCCTTGAAGTTGGATAATAACAGAAGACAATATAATGAAGAAGCGTTACAGGGAATGAAGAACACCGAAGCTGCAGATCTACATGTTCTACACCCCCCATCATGCATCTCTTCATTATTTCACCACTGTCTCCCCCAAAAAAAGTGATACCAAAGAGCCGAGAAAGGTCAAGGAGGATGGAAAGACCGAGGAGGGAGCACTGGCCAGACCCCCGCTGGACAAGTGCGAAGAGAACTGGGATCTTGGGAAGGCTTAGTGCCACTCAAATTCCAGTATAAACCAATGGCCACTTCCAGCGAGAAATCAATGGTAAGAGCCTGTTGCAATGATGCAAATTTAGTTGCAAATGCTATCGAAGGAGGAGGAAAGAGCTGGACGTCTGGGGAGACTTGTTGTCACTCAGCTTCCAGAGAACACCACGGGTCTCCAATCAGATCGTTTACTGACTTGTGTGAAAACTGCATGTGGGCCGATAATAATAATAATATGCCCGCGTTATTCAACTTGCTACTAAGAATATATATATTCCATGGATCTCTAATTTATTACTCATAACTCAATATTTAGTGTAAAGCATTTTTTTTTCCTTTTAATTTATTTATAGTAAAAGTATTAAAAAATGTTTTTAGGGATGGAAACGAATTTTGGTTAGTGCACTTGTAAAGTTGACGAAAAACAATATGCCATGGTCGTCATCGATTTCCTGAGAACATATATATTAAAAAATCAATAATGACCGGTTCATGAATCAAAATTAAGACAGAAGAATGAAAATAAAGTTTATATATGCACATCGCAAAATAATATGCCCATATTACTAACCGTACACACAACATAAACGCACATACACAGAATTATATATATATATATATATATATATATATATATATATATATATATATATATTGTATAATATATACAGGAATTTACATTTATATCGGTAGTCGGTACCGACGGTTTCAAGCCCGGTAGTTGAGGACTGCTCTTAATGTCCGCCTCAGGCTCTCTTCAGCCGTCTCTCATGCTTGAAACCGTCGGTACCGACTACCGATATAAATGTAAATTCCTGTATATATTATACAAAAAATATATTGCTCTTATTTCGAGAAAGGTTTTTTTCCCTAATAATAGAGCACTGTATGGGATTTCTTTTTCTACAAAAAAGTACAAGTATATATATATATATATATATATATATATATATATATATATATATATATATATATATATATATATATATATATATAAGTGGATTAATGTGTGTGTAAATATCTAACAGGTAAACTCTTAAACTACTTGTCTCATAACACTGAAATTCTCAGGAAATAATATTCATGCACCAAGGATGGTTTATAGCGAGTAATATCTTTGTTTACATACATGAATAACGTGTACAGACACCGGCAAATTTACATGTAAAAGACATTAATCATTAGCCGACATTTTTGAGCACGCACACACTTAAAACAGCATCAGGCTAGAATGCTATATATTTTGATTGTCTTTGTATTAATAAAAAAAATGAAATATTACGTAAATTTCACTCGCAGTTTTGAATTTGGTAATACAAAGAAAAACCAATATATCTTTTTATTATTCACTTATCTAAGACACACATGTATATATTTTATTATTATGTCACCGATTAGATAAACAATTGTTAATTACAAAGAAATATTCGGTGTTTTTACAGTGTATGCACCGTGTTACATTTCAGATAGGATTTCAAATTTTTATCTTTCTTTTTTATTAAACGCCCAGCCAATGATTTCCACATGCATACATAAATAAATAAATGAATAAATAATCACCCAACCCTTATTATTACCGAAAAAATACTAAAAAACATTACATAAAAATAAAAAAAGTCAATTTAGCGTTTCAACATTTGAAACTGATGATTACCGGTCTCGCCCGATCCATGCTTGAGAGGAATTCCCGAGAATCCAGGTCAAATTATGCAAGAGTACCAAAAATTCTTACGTTTTGAATACATGCGTTTTTTTTTCAGACATACATGACATTTACAAAACATAGCTATATATATATCATTCATTTATCATTCATGTTTCTGTTTGGTATCAATCGTTTTTCATCTAAATGAAAAACGATTGATACCAAACAGAAACATGGAAATTTTCCCGAATGCATGCGTTTTTACTATTTGTAGTTTTTCTGATAGAGTCTTCTTACACAGGACATCATGCCAACACAAATTAAGGTTTATTTCTAAAAAAGTATGTCTCATATATTTTATTCGGACTATTATTCTCATCTTCCCGAAAAACTGAGTCATAGAAAAACCTTTAACAAATATCTTAGTGACCCCTGTTTTTTTAAATATTTTAAAATGTTATTTAAAATAATTTAAATAACACGAGATATTTTCCATTTATCATAAAAAATACATGCACTCGGTTATCTTCGACACTTACTTCGCTTACAGTAAAATAAGTAATTTCCATGAATATGATTTTCATAACAAAATAAAGCCAAACGTATTTAGGTTCGAATCCTCGACTGATAACAGTCCGCCAAAATAGTCAGATTGTCGTCTGCCACTTATTTCAATTAAAATACCGCTACGAGACTATTTCAACACATGAAAGGTTGACACGAAAGCAATGATTCAAACATAAAGAGAAGTTTTCTTTTTCATTATTTTTTAAACGAAATTAAATAAAATTTGATGTTGCTCTAAAAAATGAAATTTTATTTATGAAGTTTCGTTCATCCCCTCCCCCGTATCGATACAAGTGCCAATCGACATTACTTTCTTTTTGAATTAATACACCTGTTTCCTTGAGATAAATTTTCTTTTCTCCAAATAATATCCTTAATTTACATAGCTCCTTCCGTTTTCTTGAAATAATTTCTCTTTTTTCATTAAACTGTTCGGTGAAAGTGCAAAATAGTTAACAAGCCCCCTCCCTATGTTTACAATAATAACGTTATTATTTCAGTATGGTTCGTACACTGCACAAGTACCAACAATTCTGTCAAGACGCGCGTTTAGGTGGCAAAATAATCTCGAACCCTCTATCAAATAAAAGGAACCAAACTTCCTAATAATTATATTACTATGCCAGCAATATATAAACAATGACATCTGTATTTCAGAAGTTGAATTTTAAGCAGAGCTTCTTTAAAAAATCTATATGAAAACAACTTTAAAAAAAGAAACACTTTTATTTTAAACAATAGAAATCTATTTTCTTTCATTTTAATCAATATAAATCTTTTTTTTTTATCTCAAACAATACAAACAGAACTTGTATTTTTTTTATTTTTAATTGCAACCAAATTAACAATAAGTTATAAGTGCTTATGTATGTTTGGTACTACACTATTTTAAAATAGTTTTTTTCAGGTTAAATTGAAGTTTCACGATATCTTTGTTTTTATTAAATTGTTAAGTAGAAGCAGAGAATACTTACAAAACATTCCCCAACTGTAAAAAAAAAAAAAAAAAAATAATGGATCGAATCTTACGTCCCGACAGATTCGAGGTGGAACCTACATGCCTTAATTCCGAAAAATCCTATAGGCATTGGAAATTAACCCTCCAGAATTATATCCGCTCACATAATAACGGATTAATCGAAAACACTTCAGATAATTTCTTTGCCTTGATCAATTGTATTTCAGCCTCTGTTTTCGATTTAAAAAGCGATAAAACCGACTACGATAGTGCATTAAGAACATTGGACGCCGCTTATTTAAAACCTGAAAATATTGTTTATAATAGATATCGATTGATGACGACGAAGCAACAAACAACACAAAATATAGATGCCTTCATACTACAATTGGAAATGCTTGCCAAAACATGTAACTTCGAAGCGGTTTCTGCTGAAGAAAACAAAAATCAATACATTCGGGAAGCTTTCATCGGCGGAATTTCTTCTTCGTCCATCCGACAACGACTGTTAGAAAAACCCATCCTGACTTTACAAGACACATATGCCACGGCCAGATCTCTTGAACAAGCAGAAAAGCATTCGATAAGCTACGCAAACAACTTTACTGTAGCAGCTACAAATAATCCTTCGGGCTACAATCGTATAGCTGTGACTAAAGAAAATATGCATCCAAAAGGGGTTTGTTTTTTCTGTGGAAAATCACGTCATCCTCGATATTTATGTCCTGCACGAAACGCCGAATGTAAAAAATGCAAAAAAAATGCTCATTGGGCTAAAGTGTGTAAATCTTCTATTTCTAACACTCATACTGCTGTTCTTTATGACGACTCTGACTACCCCTCACCTTCTCTATCCTGACTAGGTACTAACTCCAAAGATGTCACATTCACTCAATGCCAAATTAACGGGCACTTCGTGAACGCTATGGTGGACTCCGGCAGTGTAAAAACATTCATTAATGAAAATACTGCTAAAAAACTTAAACTCTTCACAATACCTAAAAACAAAACTATAGCTCTGGCTGCTTCCGATCAACATGCTAAAATAACTGGCGAAGCTGTCGTGGATTTAATACTGAAAGATAAAACCCATTCTGGAATAACAATTGAAATCATTGAAAACATTTTCATTGATTTAATAATCGGAAAAGATATTTTAAAAAAATATAAAAAAGTAACACTTAAATTCGACGGTCCTAGAGACAAACTTATAATTGGAGCTATAAACACGAATAATTTTTTTCCTACCATAAACGTTCCACCCCTCCTCTCTTTTCTAATCTTTCTCCTCATACTACTCCTATTGCGACAAAATCCCGAAGTTACACATTTGCCGCCAACAAATTCATAAAAGAAGAGACTGCTAGAATGTTGAAAGAAGGCATAATTGAACCTTCGATATCTCCGTGGCGAGCGCAAGTTCTTGTAACTTCGAATGAGAATCATAAGAAAAGAATGGTAGTCGACTACAGCGATACCATTAATAGATTCACGGAACTAGACGCTTACCCAATGCCTAATATCAATAAGATGGTAGACGACATCGCTCAATATAACATCTTCTCTACTCTCGACCTAAAATCTGCTTATCACCAAATACCTATAAATCATGCTGATCGTAAATTCACTGCGTTTGAAGTAAGTGGCAAACTTTTTCAATTTACTCGTCTTCCTTTTGGCGTCACCAATGGAGTAAGTGCTTTCCAGAGGAGCATAGACTATATTATAGAAAAAGAAAATCTAACCGATACCTTTGTGTATGTTGATAACGTAACTATATGTGGAAAAAATCAAGAAGAACACGATTACAATCTTCAAAAATTCTACAAAATTGCTAAACAATATAACATCACTTTAAATGAAAATAAAAGCATAATTTCTTCTAGTTCTATTACTCTACTCGGCTACACCATAGAAAATAATCAAATAGCTCCCGATTATCAAAGACTAAAACCATTACTCGAAATGCCACCTCCGCTGAATCTTAAATCTCAAAAAAGAATAGTTGGAATGTTTTCCTATTACTGCAAATTCATTAAAAAATTTTCTGATAAAATTTTATTACTAAATCAAAACAAAGAATTTCCACTACCTCCATCTGTATTAAAATCTTTTCAAACATTGAAAAATGATCTAAAAGACGCCACTTTAATAACGGTAGATCCAAATAAAGAATTTGAAGTAGAAACGGACGCTAGTAACTATTGCATTGCTGCAACACTAAATCAAGAAGGTCGTCCTATTGCATTTTTTTCAAGTACTCTCAATACTAACGAAATTAAGCACCATGCAGTAGAAAAAGAGACAGCCGCTATTGTAGAAGCTCTCCGTAAGTGGCGACATTTTCTACTCGGCAGGCACTTTAAAGTCATCACAGATCAGAAGAGCATCAGCTTCATATTCGACAATAAAAGAAAATCAAAAATTAAGAATGACAAAATATGTCGTTGGCGTATAGAATTATCCCAATACAATTTCACTATAGTTTATCGACCTGGACCTGAAAATATTGCTGCTGACACATTCTCTCGCATCTCTGCTCTTACTTACAATCTACAAGATCTTCGTGATTTACATAAACAATTATGTCATCCTGGTGTTTCAAGACTAAGCCATTTTATAAGAACGAGGAACCTCCCTTTTACTTTGGATCAAATTAAGAATATTACTGACTCTTGCTCATCCTGTCGATTACTGAAACCCAAATTCGCCAATACCAATGGAGGGACTCTCATTCAAGCCATATTACCTTTTCAACGATTAAATCTTGATTTTAAAGGCCCTCTACCTACTTCTATACATGGCAACAAATATCTACTTACTCTAATTGATGAGTATTCCCGTTTTCCTTTCGCTTTTCCTTGCAGAGATATGACAAGCAAAACCATTATCCACTGTCTAAACAAACTCTTTTCAATTTTTGGTTTGCCTGACATGATACATACTGACCGTGCTTCTGATTTCTTAGCAAGAGAAATAAAGGATTTTTTACACAAAAAAGGAATTGCTACTTCTAAAACAAGTAGATATCATCCTGAAGGTAATGAACAGATTGAAAAACTCAACGGTACCTTATGGAAGGCCATTCAAACAACATTACATTCTAATCAAATGAAACTACCTTATTGGGAAGACATACTACCGGACGCACTTCATTCAATTAGAGCATTACTTTGTACTGCCACTAATATGACTCCCCATGATAGACTATTTAAATATAGTCGTAAATCTGCCTTCTTGGGTTAAACCAGGCCCAATATATATTAGAAACCACACTAAAACAAGTAAACATGACCCTCCTGTAACGCCTGCCACCCTAATAGATGTCAACCCCCACTACGCTTATGTTCAACTACCTTCTGGTACTGAAACCACTGTCAACGTTCGAGACTTAGCTCCAAACTCATTAAATGAAGAAAACTCTAATAATAATCCTACTACTTCAGAGACTTTATTTGAACCTTCTACTAATGAAAACATTGGTCATGAGGAAGACAAAAATCAATCGTCTGATCTTGAAGAAAATCAGATTTCACTAAAAAATAATACTGAAAATCAGCATTCCTGCCAATCTGTGCGGAGGTCGTCCCGAGTTCGACAATTCCCTAGTAAATATAAGGATTTTGTGACTAAATACTGAAAAAACTGCAGTTTGGGTTCATATGTTATTTGTAAATAAAATGATTCTTATGTGATTGTAAAAAAAAAAAAAAAAAAATTTGTCTATAATTAATTACCCCTTACTTGAATACTTTAGGACGGGGAAAATGTTATGATTTAATTTGTTGTTAAGAGTTATCCCCCTTGGGATTGATATTCATAATAAAAGCGCCCTCTGTTTCATTTTCCCGCTCGATCCTTTCAAGAGCGTACGTGTATTTTACAGTTAATAAAACCTTTCTAAAAGGCAATTCTTTACTTACTGATACTATTCACTTCACTATTAAAACCTAACATCACAATTTCATTTGAGAATTCTATCACTACACAAGCAGAAGGGTCTAGTGTATAAATCAACTGTAACTTCTTTGATAAAACAGAGACGCGTTCGTAATGAATGCTTCTTTTTCGAGTAGAAATGAATCATTATACTTGACTTTTGCATTTAAAACTTTAATTCAAGTAATTTTATAAAATGATTTTATAACATAAACATTCAGATATCTGTAGTGCGATATACACTACAACGTATTGTGAACTAGATCAGTGCGAGGAGGAAACAGAAATCAACTGATTTTATTTTTAATAGGTGATTATACCGAATTCAATGACAAAAAGTATTGGAAGTGAAAAATATTCGTTGATCCATATTAAATCTCGGGTAACGTAGGGTCTCCTTGTTAGTGAATGATAAAATGTGTTTGATAACGAGCAAAATATTCATTTAAGGTATACATATTTTATTGATTTCTCAGGTATGTGATGTACTGATTACAATATATATATATATATATATATATATATATATATATATATATATATATATATATATATATATATATATAAATGGTGACGTTTGTCCATAGCCCAAGGCCGAACATTTAACTTTTCGATGGATATTATTAGTAAAGTAGAAAAAATCCCTTCTTTCGTTGAATAACTTTCGCTTGCTTTCAAATTTTCTTTTAAGTTTTTTTTTCGTGCAGTATGTACGTTTTTCACAGTAAGTCACAAAGAATATCAGTGATTGTTTCAAACTCGTATCTATTTCTCAGCCTTACATTTTACCCGAAGTGATCTTAATAGGCTCGTATTTTCGGTTTTTATAAACAAGAACTAATAGCCCGACGACTGAATGCAAGGAAAAGCTTCCATTAACAATATCTCAGTAACAGATAAGACTACAGCTGTTAACCAAGAAAATATATCCACTTATACTGAAATTAAAATATATCTTTGTAGGGGCGTCTTACTTAGCTCTGAATCGATCAGACTTAATTAGAAAAACTCAGCCACCTGAAAACGGAAATAAGTCGATCAAAAGATGATTACAAAATCATTTATTAAAACAATGCTTCACATCATCACTGATAAGTTAGTTGTAACATAATTTATTGTATTTTTACATTTTCATTACCTTTTCAAGTTGAATATCATTAACAGTGGGTTAGCGTCATGTTTTCCAACTGGTTTAATGTACGTGACTACCTACTGGAAAATTCTTTTCTACAATCTATCGCATGATCATATTCTTTTTACTTTACATATCTATATATATATATATATATCTGTGTGTGTGCGTGTGTTTGTTTGTGTGTTCATTGGGTATTGTTTACTAAACTGATATCTGCCAATCGTTTCCCGTAAGGTTAATAGCATTTTCCTGTTGTTCAATTCCCTTCGTGGAATGCGTAGCATAAATCTGAATCTGTTCAATCTAAATTCAATTTTTATTATAAATCCTGTTTTCTCTTTTGTCTTGGTTTTGTTTCTTTTATTTGTAGCAAATAAATGACACAAAACCTGGCTTCAGGACAATAAATGAATAGGACTGGTGCTTTTATGTGTGAACGTTTTCACACTGTTGGCAATAAAAAACGTGAATTCATTTTGTACCACAGTTTGCTCGATTTTTCAAAGTGTTTTTTTATTTTCATCACTAGTTAAGTAAACAAAAAGGTCTTGCCTCAGTGTCACCTGCAAATATGCGGATATTCCTGATTAAGGATACTGCCGCTGATTACGACATGCCAACATAAAAGGCAGTCAAGATTAAAAGGTTGAACAGGAATAAAGATGAAGCATCTTAGTTCAAACTCCTATTGGTATTTTTCACTTTTTTTTCACTGAGTCTGTGTTGTCGGTTCGTTTTTACTCTATAAGAAAATTGAGAAAACTAAATAAGACGGATTAAAATACCGTTCTCATTCTGGTAATTAATAACTTCCAAATTGTCGAAAAAACTCAGGGAATTCAACATTATATTGCCTTATTCCCTGGCCAATAAAACTGTCAATATTAAATATAAGTCTCCCTACTAAAGTACCCATCACTAACACTTGAAAACGATGTTCGTCTCTTTCATATATTTAAAGATCTTTGGTAATTTTTTAAAGCTGTATCAGTATTGCTAACTCTAATTTCACATTATTACTTTAATATTCCGAATTCCTATTTTTATAAGAGTTACGTTTGTAATGTAAAAGTGGTTTAAATTAACGTCGCTAGAAAATGTTTCGTCTTTGCAGTTATTTTGTGCTATAAGGATAAGTGCAGGCCAGAGAGTGCATCGACTACGTGCCAGCGGCCTGTTTTTCTGTCCATGAATTGCAAGCCTATTAGCAGATTGCTATTATTTTTAACACACGAAATGCTAAGATCAATGATTTATAGTGATCGATATTGAAAATGTTATTATAGGATAAAAGTATTGTACGTAGCAAACACGTTGTTGCAATGGATTCGGTGTTACATGAAAAAATATACCTCGTAACTTAGTTTCAGTAGCGAGTACATTGTTTCCCTCAACAGATACTTGTACTGGTACTTTCCATATGCATTTATAGGCAGAAAATACAAAACATTAATGCTTTTGTCAATGACAACCAGATACATCAGCTAAAAAGAAGAATAACCTGAACTTTATAAATAGAAAGCAAAACTGTTTCCGTAAAACATTTCACGTCATTTACTCAAGGAAGTTAAATGCAGGGAAACCGTTGCGAATAAATAAGTGCATTGTTATATGGAAAAGTGTTTCTAGTGTCACATACAGATTTCATTCAAAATGCTTATAAATGCATAATATTTTAACTAACTCATCGCGATTATATATAGTAACACAACCTATTTAATTCGGCTACAATATTAATCATAAAACCATCGAACATAAACCATATGTCAATGTACATGAATGAAATATTAAACATAATTTCAATAAACTGTGATATAGACCCCGAAAATGTAACACATTAAAAACTATAAATCTTAATAATGGTTAGTTTCTCTTCGTATTGCAAACAAGAGAAAGAACAAAACGTATAATATTTTATTGTGGGGTTAATTTTTTTAATGTAAAACTAAAATGTGCAAGATTGGCACAAACATCAATATTTCATAGACAAAACTTGTTTATGTATTTCTAGTTTTCGTTCATATTACTCGTTAACACATTTTCTGGGTCATATTTAATTTAATAATATGTGAAAATTACAACGAAAGTCCATTAATGAAGTCATGACTTTACAATTGTCGTAATAAATCGACATCACCGGAAAAGATTTAATCTGTATTCGAATTTCCATGAGTTTATCTAATTTAATATAAACCATGGAGAGTTAAAAAAAATATCAATAAAAATGGGTTATAATTTGTAGCATTCTTTCATTTAGCATATTTGAACGAAAACAGCTCTACATGCCTCTCCGCAGTGATTTAGTCCACAATACAGTGTAGTCTACATTGCGCTGTAGAGAACCGACTGTTAATTTTATGTTTTTATCTTTAAGTATAATGGCTTGAATGAAAGTTTAAAATGCAAAAATCGAGTATCATGCTTCAATTGTTCTATAAACAGAAACATTTATTTCAAACGAATACCTGTCATATCAAATAACCTACTGTTGATTTTATATAACAGGCCTTTTGGCTTGTGCGGTAATAAAAACATACTTTTGCAAATATTCCTACTTTCATGGGATTATTTCGATTATTGGTACTCATCGCAGACATTCCGGTATAAAACCTATTATGAAACACTGCCAAGCACATAACGTTACTTCCTGTTAAATTTCATAAAAATCGGCGGAACTGTTTTTGAGTCCATAGGGGAGAAACGCACATATACAGACAAAGTTCCTTTTTATAATAGCATAGATATCTCTTATATAATAGGTATTCTCTCTCTCTCTCTCTCTCTCTCTCTCTATATATATATATATATATATATATATATATATATATATATATATATATATATATATATATATAAATGCATGTATGTGTGTGTGTGTTTAAATGAAAAATAATGCGTATGGATGTATTTATTGTATTTTTACTTACATCTTATTTTTTGATCATTGTGTTTATGTTTTTAATCTTAGAATAATCTCCAGATAACATTCGCCTACACGGGGTTAGAGAAAAGATCGTTGACAAAATATTTATTATCTGTTCAACGTGAAAACTAAACTGAGTAGGAAGAGGAAGAGTAAAAAAGTAAAAGCTTTCAACTTCTAGCCTCGCATAGCAATATACAAATGTGTGCGTATGCGGGGGCGTATGATGTGTTTGTTTTCATGTACATTTTACAAAGATAAATATAAAATGACTTCCTGGCAATTGAAACTCTCCATTTATCTTCCTTTCCTTTCGCGCCCTTAACCAAGTAACTTAGCTAGACACAACAACGAGCCGGAAGTCTCCTAAAGTCATTGACCTGACATTTACAAAGCAAGCAAAATACACTCGTTGTCATTTTTTAAAGCAAAGAATTAATTACGAGGGAAATTCGGCCACGATTACGTAGCCTTAGCGACCCATCTCCATCTGTAAAAGCGGCGGTCGGGTGGGTGGGTTAGGGGCGATGGCTCTGAATTGTCGGGCAAAAACTGGGTTGTTTCTTTATCTATCTTCTATATAATGAAATGACAATACGAATGTCCGGCTCGCTTCTGTGTATGAATAATCACGTAAGCAAATCTAATTACACAAGTAAAGAAGTAAATGCTTACGTTTCAAAATAATTTAATAATTAAAAAAAACTAAGAATAATCACATATGCAAATTAAGATTAGTTTTTTATTGAATAGTTTTGTCTTAATATCATCGATAAGTTGTCTCGTCTGTTTTTATCTATTAGTTTGTCCTTCTCATCGAATATAACTGTCAATTATTTATGTCTTATTATTGATTAGTTTTGTCTTCATTTTCTTATCGATTTATTGTCTTTTCTTTTATTTAGCGACTAGTTTTTTTTTCTGTTATCGAATAGTTTCCTTGCTAATAATTGAATATAACAATTAAATTGCGAAGCAATGGCGAGCCGCAACCCATGGTGTGAATAAAATTAAGTGTGGATCTGTTTGTCTTCTAAAACTAAATTTCAACTAAAACTAAATTTCAACTGAAAACCAGAGACAAATAGGCAACTGTTTTTATATATTAATTAACCATTAAAATTATGATAGGTCCAAAATACGATTGATTATTTCATTATATAACATTATGTATAGAGTATATAAGAATAATGTAGTTTACTCTTTAATAAAAAAATATACTATATATGTCGACAAAGGCAACGTTTAGAAACAGGGTGTCCGCAAAGTCTGGCTACATAATCTACAGGATGCTTCCACAAAGTCTAGCTACATAATGTAGCCAGATTTTGTGGACACCCTGTATATAGTTTGTTCAGGAAATACTGACCACTCACTTCAAGTAAAAAGTACTTTATACAAAATCGTCACGGCGTTTCTATAAATGATGTATACGTTAATCTTATTAACAAAAAAAAAAAAAAAACACATTGTAACACCAGCGACAGGTTTTTTCATATAAATATTTTCAATGCTGTCAGATATTTGCTTACTCCACTTATATGTCTACATGTATTATGCAAAGGTTTCTGAAACGTTGAGTCTTTCAGGAAGTATTCTGTAACACACACACAGACACACACACAGACACACACAGACACACATATATATATATATATATAATATATAGTATATATAGTCTTGGAAATTTTTAACGTTTAAAACTATAAAAAAAATATTTTTTATCATTCGTTAGAAAACCATCTAGTCAGTAAGTCATTTAATCACCTGCAATCACTGCATCAACTCGCTCTCGAATTTACTATAATACAAATAATTTATTTTTCAAGGGATCATCAGTTGTTTACCATGAAACACTGTTTCGGGGATTTTAAAACAATATATATATATATATATATATATATATATATATATATATATATATATATAAGTGACCTTATCTATCTTTCTGTTTAGGACACAGCCTCTGCTGAACTACTCTGTTAATTTTGGGTCGACAAACTTAAAACTTGATACATAGGTGATTTAAATCTTTATAACAAATGCGATTTAATTTTGAGCCGGCAAAAATAGTTAGTAAAGGGATCAAAATAAAAAAAAAACTGGAATTCGGACACGCGTAAGACAACTAAACGTATTATTTCTACGTATGTACAAATATACATTTATATATTTAAAAGCATTATCTTTTTTAGTTTTTAGATGCGTGTGGATTTAAATAAGACGGTAAGAAATACTGCTAGAATAAATGTTCAGTTCCATTCTGATGAAACCGGAATCGTCTTTATTTACTTTTTTATTTATTCTTTGTTTTATTTATTTACTAACTTTTTGGTACAATAAAAGAATCAATAGTGTATTGGCTCTATAATCATAAAAACGAAACATGCATAAATATTAAAAAATTTGAATATGAAAAAATATCATATTTAAGCTTATTTTACATTGGACATGTCGGGCTGCCACTACAATATATAGGGAACAATATGATAACCAATAGAGAATTGGCTCGATAATCATAGATACGAAATTTGCATGAATAAGAATATCATATGAAGCACATTTTAAAACCGGGAAAAGCCGAGCAGCCTGCTCGTATATATATATATATATATATATATATATATATATATATATATATATATATATATATATATATATATATATATATATATACTGATGAGCTATGAAACAGCAAAACAGTACTGTATATGGATGACTATAATGCTCCTTATCTGTAGTTGAGAAGTGATACACGAATTACCATTAGCGTATAAGCGATGCTCTTTGTGTAAACAAATCGAACAGAGGTAGTTCGGATGATGTCAAGACATCGTTAAACTCATGGCTCACGTAGCAGCCGTCAATAGCGTAGTGATTAAGAGCTTTGACTGTCGTACAAACGGTCGGGTTTCAATCCTGGCTTGAGGTAGTTGCCTGTCTAGCGGCACTGATGAGCTGTATGGACAGGGGAGGAAGTACAGCCCTGGGAAATGAAAAAAGGTGCAATCTATGTTTATCGGAAGCCTTCTACATTGTGAATTCCAAAGAGGAAATTTTGAATAAAAACTTGATGCCATACAGGGATGCCTTCATAGAAATAGATTTCTGCTATCATGCCTTAAATGTAACTTAGGCATAACCTTTCTACGGCAATAAGGATCATCGGATGCCAGGATTAAATTTTAATGTAGAATTAAATAGGTAGAATTGTTACAATATAAATGAAGGATCCAAATCTAACATGCGAATATAGTTTCCTTTCTTCTTAACCGGGTAAGAAATATAAATAAAGTGTATAGCTCATCTAAGAATGGGATTTTTTCTCCATAACGGCGAGCATTCGTGTATTCAGTCGTAGCAGCATTGACGGTGAAATAAGTAACACCCTCTTCAAATCAATAAAACAACTCAGCAATTAAAGTAGTTATTATTAAAAGTTAAATTAGCAATTTGGGGGCTGTAAATCAATTTAAATAGTAATTCAATGGATTTTGTCATCTGACACCCTAGGTTGGTAGAATCCATGCTGACTTCCTTATTCTCCTACTTCATTCCATGATTTAAGTGTTTTTTTTTTACCCATAAATGCAGTAGTAGACATCTTCCCACCGGAGTGAAATACACTTGGAGCCATGGGTGGTTCTGCTGTCAGAATAATAATTAGAGGACATAAAATACTTTATTTATTTTATTTATTTAGACAACCAAGAATACAACGCATGAATTATATGACATGAGCAGCATAAGTGATTAATAACGGATACAGGTTAACAACATGGGTAATAAACCAATTCCTTTTGATCAAAGACATAATTTATATACTAAATTTGTTAAATAAGCAATCCTAGAACGTTCTGGACCTATCTGATTAAATTAATTATTAAATCATAGTGGCCTTCTAGTAGTCAATGAACCGAAAACACAAACTGCATGAATTATCTCCCTTTAACCGTTATAAGAAACAAAATCGACCCAGTTTCAAACAGAATTGACTAGCAGTACTTAACAACATAATTGGATTATCTCCCTTTCATAATTATCCTAAGTAACGATATAAAAACATTTTTCAAGTAGACTAACAATGAATTTTCAGACACTAATAAGATTAGAACACTTCACCCGAAATGTTGTACAAGGTTTTATATTTATATTTAATACACCCATTTTATTTTAATCTCATATTCAATTAAATTCTAAACCTAAAATGGTCTTATCCATGTACCAATATAACGATAATCTATAAACATTACTTGCCACTAATACGGAACTAAAACTAACCGTAACGTTTTTACAAGGTTGTTACGGCCATAATATAAATATAGAAACAAAAATTTAAAAAATTCTTTTTATAAAAAATCAATTATTGGAAAATAAAGGAATAACAGAATCTAATTCAGGAACCCAGCTAATGGGATATATATAAAAAAATTTTTAAATGGCTTAGGGCTCTCTGTAAAAACTTCCCATAACTCTGTTCTTAAATAAGGATACGAAAATAAGGCGATACATTAATATTTAAATGGGCTTTTCCGTAACCACAACCAAGGTAAATGCTTCTCGCATGCTTTTCCCGTTAGGGATTCCTCCTTTTTTCTTTCTCTTCCAAAAATGCCTCATTGCCAAAAGTGTGTTTATTCATAAAGTCTGAAGAAATGCTGGTTTTTGAAAATTTTCAAACGATATAATGTTTGAAATTGTCGAACTGG
Source organism: Euprymna scolopes (assembly GCF_053919585.1). Lineage (NCBI taxonomy): Eukaryota > Metazoa > Mollusca > Cephalopoda > Sepiida > Sepiolidae > Euprymna > Euprymna scolopes. Next base: position 55,803,069 of record NC_136510.1, on the reverse strand, counting down.
ACATTGAAACAATTGTAACGTAAAATGTAATACACTTTTTGTTGCCATCAACACCTTGTTTTGAAGTCTTGATTTTGCATACACAGTATATTAATGCTCAATTATGAAATGTGATAATTTTGTAGGTTACTCCTTACGTCAACCATTTTTAGCTTAAAAACTATTGGTATATGAAAATTTACTGAATTACACGAACTCAGTATATTACATATAAATCTCTCTCTCTCTCTCTCTCTCTCTGTATATATATATATATATATATATATATATATATATATATATATATATATATATATATATACAGGGGGACCCAAAAAACAGAGGACATTTAATTGTTTTTTTCTAAGCATTTTACAGTCAACGCAGAAAAAAAGGCCAAAGACCCTAGTGTTTTGATGTGATTTTTAGAATATAATAAACCTAGTTATGACCAAAGTTTCATTTCATTCGGACAAAACACTAAGAAGGGGCCTAATTATAGTTAGGGCCCGTTTTTTCTGGGTCAACCTGTATATATACATATAAACTGTGATAACAGAAGAACCCTTTCATATCGTGATATTCGGAAAATTCGTATGAAAGTCAACCGAAACCCAAACAGCGCCAGTACTTCCATTTTTGCAAGAGCTGAAATCTCTCCAAGATCCAGGCAGGCCCGTGTTGAATGAGATGGCAAGGATCATCAAAACTATTCCTGGATATAGCAAACAACATAAAGAAAAACGATTGGATTGGTCACAGAATTGCATGAAAATGGATTTCCAACGTGTCCTATTTACAGATGAGACCTGTGCTACTTTTGACGGTCCGGATGGATGGGCCAAAGTTTGGAACTCGAATGGAACTCCAATTCGATTACAGAGTTCATCGCCAACGAGGAGGTAGATTCATCATGTTTTGGGCGGGAATCATTAGGAATAAGTAGGTCGGACCATTCCGAGTTCCAGAGGATGTAAAACTTACCAGCAATGCGTACACGGCCTTTTTGGATAAACATTTGTCACCATGGCTAGATGACCTACCATTGTCACGTCGCTTTCGGATGATTTTTATGCATGGCAATGCACTATCCCATTTTGCTAGGGCGACTACATTCTTCCTTGAATCTATAGGCTTCTTTGGAGAAACTCTGATGACCTGACCACCGTGTTCTCCGTGTTGAATATCTCTGGTCCATATTTAAGAGAGGAGTTATTGAGGGAGGAGAGCAATTTACTTCAAAGGATGCATTGTAGAGAGCATAGTTGATATTGCTTGACAGACATTAACCAGACACCAAGACACTATCTCCTCTATCCCTCAAAGAAACGAACTAAAAGCGAAAACAGTAACAAAGAGTCTTTCAACCCGCATGCCATGCGCTCAAGACAACTTATGTAGAGACGACTGACAAGAGTGAAGTAGTCCATAAATAAAAATATCATATTTAAGCGTATTTTACGGACTGCCCATATCGGGCTGTCATTACTATATATAGGTTACAATATGATAACCAATAGAAAACTATATCTATAATAATAAATACGAAATCTTCATAAATAAATATATCATATTATACACCTTTTACAACCGGGAAATAACTTTGTATGCATATATATATTGTACTCATTTACAGGTAACTAACTTTGTATGCATATATAATTGTACTCATTTACAGGTAACTAACATTTAAAATATCTAGTGTTTGGGCCAAAAATTAGCGGAGGAATTTTGTAAAATTTTCGAAATTTAAATCGTTGAACTTTGACCCCTTTACAACAAAATTTCTGTCCAAAATCCGATTTAAAACATTTCCCAAATCTCAATAACCCTTTTGTTAAATCTTGAGTCTGTAGACTAAAAATTTCTAGAGTAGTATGCTAGGGAAATGTGCACAAACAGACAATATTACTTTAATAGATAAAATAGATAGATTAATTCACAATTAATCTCAAACCCAAAATTATTTGCTATTAATTTACTATTATTCATAAATCAAAACTTATTTACTATTAATTCACTTATAATTATTTGCTATTAATTTACTATTGTACTCAAGTCCACACTCCTTAAATATAAATTCACTATTAATCTCAAACCCATAAAATATTTGCTATTAATTTACTATTGTTCTCAACTCCAAACTTATTTACTAATAATTCACTATTAATCTGAAACCCAAAATTATTTGCTATTAAATTACTATTACTTTCAACTCAAAACCTATTTATTTGCTATTAATTTACGATTGTTCTCAACTACAAAAATTAAACAAAACTTATTTATTATTAATTCCCAATTAATCTCAAACCCAAAATTATTTTCTACTTATTTACTATTGTTCTTAACTCCAAACTTATTCACTGTTAATTCACTATTAATCTCAAACCCAAAATTATTTGCTATTAATTTACTATTACTCTCAACACACAGCTCATTTACTACTTGCATTTCTGCCCGGCTTTGCTCAGTCCCTATGTACTGTTCCTAACTTGCCCTACGTGGAAATACACTTTATGTAATATTTCAAATGTCTAGACTAAAATTTGTTGAAGTAATTTCGTAGAGACCACAGAAGTCAATTTATTTTACATTTGACCCATATATTTTAACCCCTTAACATTTATTATTATGGTCTCAAACAAAAACAGAAAGTCTTACGCATAGCCAAGTTACCTACATTTTAAATTTCAAGTCTTTAGACGCAAAATTGGCAAAGGAATTTGGTAGAATCTGCAAAGGTCAACTCTTTAAAAGTTGACATTTGCCACCAAAATTTTCGCCCCAACTTATTAAAATGCTTGCGAAATGTATGAACACTTCTTATGTATAAATTTTAAATATTTAGACAGAAAATTGGCTGAGTAGTTTGCTAGACACCGCAAAGTTAAAATCTTTTGAACTTTGACCCCTTGGCAGCCCAAATTTTCGATCCAAACCGATGAAAACTTGCCCTATATCTGAATACCCTTTATGATAAATTTTAAATGTTTAGATCAGTAATTGGCTGAGTAATATGGTAGAGACCCTAGAGATCAATTTTTAAAAAAAACTTTGACCATAATTTTGATCACTTAACATTTATTTTTGGAGGTTCTACATTTCAAATTTCAAATTGGCGGAGGAGTTTGGTAGAGTTTTCACAGATCAAATCGTTGAACTTTGACCCCTCAACAGCTATATTTTTTTGCCGAAAACCGATTAAAAAGGTTTCCTAAATCTCAATACTCCTTATGTCAAATCTCGAGTCTTTAGACCGAAAATTGACAGAGTTATTTGATAATGAAATGTACACACACACACACACACACACACACACACACACACACACAGACATCGTTTTATTTTCATAGATAGATAGATAGATTAATTCACTATTAATCTCAAACTCAAAATTACTTGCTATTAATTTATTATTTTTTCAATAACACACTTATTTACTATTAATTCACTATTAATCTCAAACCCAAAATTATTTGCTATTAATTTGCTATTCTTCTCAATCCGAACTTATTTACTATTAATTTAATATTTTCTTAATTCCAACTTATTTACTATTAATGCACTATTGATCTTAAACCAAAATTATTTGCTATAAATTTAGTATTTTTTACTCCAAACTTATTTACTCCTAATTCACTATTAATCTCAAACTCAAAATTATTTGCTATATATTTACTATTTTCCCAACTCCAAACGTATTTACTATTAATTCACTATTAATGTCAAACCCAAATTATTTGCCATTAGTTTTTTTTCTTTACTCCAAACTTATTTACTTATAATTCACTTAAACCCAAAATTATTTGCTACTTATTTACTATTTATTCTAAACTCTAAAATTAATTACTCTTTATTCACTATTAATCTCAAATCCAAAATTATTTCCTATTAATTTACTGTTACTCTCAAAACCAATCTTATTTGCATTTCTTCCGGGGTTTGCTCGAGCCTTTTTTACTGTTCAGAACTTGCCCTATGGTGTGAATATACTTTTATGTAAAATTTCAAATGTTTAGACCAGAAATTGTCTGAGTAATTTCGTAGAGACAGTAGAGGTAATTTTTTAAAACTTTGACCCCAATTTTGACCCTTTAACATTTATTGATTTGGTTTCAAATCCAAATAAAATGTTTGATCCATATCCAATTTACCTACATTTTAAAATTTAAAGTGTTTAGACCCAAAATTGACGGAGGAGTTTGGTAGAATCTGAAAAGGTCAACTCTTTTAACTTTGACGTTTTGGCAGCGAAATCCTTGCCCAAAACATATTAAAATGCTTGCCACATGTCTGAATATCCGTTATATACAATTTCAAATGTTTAGGCCAAAAATTTGCTGAGTAGTTTGCTAGATACCGCAAAGGTCAAATGTTTTGAACTTTAACCCTTTGGTAGCTCAAATTTTTGACTCAAACCGATTGAAAAGCTTGCCCTATATCTGTATACCCTTTATGTAAAATTTCACATGTTTAGACCAGTAATTTGGTAGACATAGCAAAAGTCAATTTTTTTTAAAACTTTGACTACAATTTTGAATCCTTTACATTTAATTTTTGGGGCTCAAATCAAATTATAAAGTTAGATCCCTGTCAAAGTAACCTACATTTTAAATCTCAAGTGTTTAGACCCAAAATTGACGGAGGAGTTTGGTAGAGTTTTTAAAGGTCAAATCGTCGAACTTTGACCGCTTGACAGTAGAATTTCTGTCCGAAAATCGATTAAAACGATTTTCCCAAATCTCAGTACCCCTTATGTCAAATCTCAAGTGTGTAGACCGAAAATTAACAGAGTTATTTAGTAGGGAAATGTACACAGACAGACAGACATTTTCACTTTTATATATATATATATATATATATATATATATATATATATATATATATATATACAAGCATGGGTGCCCGGCGTTGCCCAGATGTTTTGAGGTGTGTGTGGTAGCAGGATGGAACCTGTACCGCGAAGGAGGAAAAGAACGAGAAAAACGTGGCGTCTTTGCTTTTAAGACCACCGCCAAACCGGAAGTGACGTAGGTTTAAATTAAGGATATACAATCGAAAAGAGGGGATGTCTTTCGAAAATATCGGTAAAAAGCAACCCCTTCCTATAGAAAAATGCACAGTTGAGGGTGAAGAAACTAATGTTTTTAGCTAATTTTTCGGTATTTATCATCTGAAGAGTCGAGCTTCAAAACGATACTGATCCTTTAAAAATCCGTCGCGTCTGTCGAAAGTTTTAGGCAGACATGAAAACATACATACATACATACATTTGGTACATTATTTGTAGCAAAAATTTTCGACGCACAACGATTAAAAAGCTTGCCCTATCTCTGAATACCCTTTATGTAAAATTTCAAATGATTAGACCAGAAATTGTCTGAGTAATTTGGTAGAGATCGCAGACGTAAACTTTTTAAAAACTTTGACCCCTGTTATGACCCCTTAACATTTATTGTTTTGGGTTAAAATCAAGTTATTAAGTTATATCCATGTCCAAGGAACCTATATATAAAATGTCAATTGTTTATACCCAAAATTGTCGGAAGAGTTTGGTAGAATTCTCAGAGGTCTTATAATTGAACTTTGACCCCTTATCAGCTAAATTTCTAGCTGAAAATGGATTAGAAAGAATTTCCCAAATCTCCATAAACTGTATATCAAATTTCGAGTCTGTATTCTAAAAGTTATTGTGTGTCTGTCTGAACACAGACAGACACACAGACAGACAAACACTTTCACTTTTATATATATATATATATATATATAGTAATGTGATTGATAATTTAAAATTCAAATTAGAATTAAAAATCTGTTTCATAAGATATAATATATAGCTAACACATGCATTATTCTCTTGTTATTCTTAGTATTACTTTATTTATCTCCATTATTATTTTTATTATTATTACTGTTCTTCTTCTTCTTCTTCTTCTTCTTCTTATTATTATTATTATTATTATTATTATTATTATTATTATCATCATTATTACTACTATTATTTTCGTTATACCTAACCTTCCATCTGCACCATTTTCTTATATATACACCATTTTCCTATATATATATATATATATATATATATATATATATATATATATATATATATATATATATATATATATATATATATATATATTTATACTAGCATGGGTTTCCGGCGTTGCCCGGGTATTTGTAGGTAAATGTTGAACAAAAAAAGCGGTCAATTGTTTTAACTTTGACCTCTATTATGCCCCCTTAAAATTTATTAAGTTAGATCCATGTCCAAGGAACCTACATCTAAAATTTTAAGTGTGAAGACTCAAAGGTGAAATCGTTGAACTGTGACCCCTTAATCGCCCAATTTCTGGCCGAAATCTCAGTACCCTGTATATCAAATTTCGAGTCTGTAGGCTGAGAATTGACAGAGTTATTGCGAAGAAAAATGTACACAGACACATAGACACGTTCACTTATATATATATATCACTTTATTTTATACATGTCTTTAAATAGTAATTGATATTTGTGTTTGACTATATAAGTATGTGCTTATGCGCCTTCATATGTATGCATGTGTTTATATGGGGATGTGTATACACATATCTGTACATATATGGTTTTATATTGTTTATATATATATATATGTATATATATATATATATATATGCATATATATGTGTATGTACGTTCCTGTACATGTAATGCATAATTATGTTGATGTGCACATCTTTGTGCTGCCTTACATGTTCTTGTATTTTGTTTTATGCTTATATATTTGTATATGTATGTATACGTATACATGTGTATTTATGTGTATGTGTATTTGTATATTCTATATGTATGTATATGTATATATATATATATATTCACATGTATGTGCTCATGTTTGTACATGTGCGCATAGGGGTATGTGTGCATGCATGTATGTATGCATATGGGTGCACGTATGCATGCCTGAACCTGTACATGTCATTGTATGCATATACATGTGTATGGATATATATGCGTGTATGTGTGTGCATGCGTGCATATCAGTTTATGCATCTTATTATTAATATATGCATTATATGTATGAGGGGTTCATATATTATATACATTTAGTCGTTGAATATGACTATGTATTGATATGCATGCGTATATATGGATGGTAATTGTACATGCATATATATATATATATATATATATATATATATATATATATATATATATATATATATATCCGCACCCTTATGCACATGGTTTTTATATAAAAGCTACCATTGGTCAATGGTTTAAATATAAATGATATTATTATTATTATTATTATTATTATTATTATTATTATTATTATTATTATTATTTTATAAATATTGTCATTATTATCAATACACACAGTAACTTTCGTTTCATCTCTTAACATTAAGCGTATTAATCTCAAATCAAATTATAACGTAAGATCCATGACCAAGTAACCTATATCTAAAATTTCAAGTGTTTATACCCAAATTGACGGAGGAGTTTTGTAGAGTTTTCAAAGAAATTTGACACCGTAACAGCAACATTACTAGTTGAAAATCAATTAAAAATATTTTCCAAATCTCAGTACCCTGTATGTCAAATTTTAAGTCTGTAGACCGAAAACGACAGAGTTGTTTGGTAGGGAAATATACACAGACAGACAGACATTTTCACTTTTATATACTAGCAGTTTAGCCCGGCTCTACCCGGCCCTATGTACTGTTCATAACTTCATGTGCATATGTATATATTAAAAAGTCTGCATATGTCCGTAATGCCTTTCTATATAATAGGTTTCCTTAACTACCATAGAGAAAAGTTGGTAGACACAGCAGAGGTCAAATTTTTAAAAACTTTGACCCCAATTTTGATCCCTTAGCATTTAATTTTTTGGGCTCAAATCAAATTATAAAGTTAGATCCATGTCCAATTAACCTCTATCTAAAATTTTAAGTGTTTATACTTAATATTGACGGAGGAATTTAGTAGAGTTTTCAAAGGTCAAATCGTTGAAATTTGGTGCTTTAAGCAAAATTACTGCCCGAAATCCAATTAAAAAAAATCCCAAATCTCAGTACCACGTATGTCAAATTTCGAGTCTGTAGACCGAAAATTGACAGAGTTATTTGGTAGGGAAATGTACACAGATAGACAGACACAAATATTTTCACTTTTATTGATATATATATATATATATATATATATATATATATATATATATATATATATATATATATAAAAAATAAATGACAAAATTCTATATTCTTGACAGCACCTGTTTCGTAGCTAAAGTAAAATTCCCGATTTTACTCATTTTAAAGTGCATTCTTCCAATATCTAATTTTGTCAGTTTATCGTATAAATTCGTGCAAATTTAAATGAATTAAAAAAAAGAAGGAAGGTAGATTATTGTATCGTTTTTAAAAGTATTATATATCTATAATTTTTATTAGATAAACAAAGAAGAAACATTTACTTTTTATTTACTTAAAGAATATTTACCTAACAATAACAGTTATTATAAGATACTCTAAAATGAATTGACCATGACCTTTTAAAAGAAATGTCATAAAGAAAAATTCTGTAGATTGTTGTGGAAAGCAACGTAGAATTTTCACGATGTCGCACTGACACCGATATATAAATGAATAAATTCCAAGTTACGGACGTTTCATTAACTAAGGATTAGATAAAAGCACCCGATTTCAATTTAACTTTGTACAATTGCAAATTTATATACTGCTTATGTACTTGGTATCCAAGTTAAGAAGTTAACTAATTTTTAAGAGTTAATTATTTTTTTGTATTGTTTTATCGTTTTCATTCATGTAAGGCAACACATTTTTATGCATAGAGATGTTTTATTTCGTGGGTAAATGTTTAGCATTCGCTTTCAAATGTTCATTTCTAGCAATCCTTTTATAGGAACAACCTAATGTTCAATAAAACGCGAGCCGTTTTTGAATTATAACATACACTATCGCTCTGGCAAATGTATTTTTATCCTTTTCCTTTCCCCACATTTGTATTTAAAAGAGAGATAAATGTATACTCATGTTACGAAAATGCTCATCTATATATATCTATATATCAAATACACTCGAGAAGGTTTTGTTTTGTGTCTGCAACAATGTTATAAACGAAGGGTTCATTAGTAAACTATATTAATTTATTACTTAATTTTTTTGTTTAACGTATTTCAAATAGCCATGTTTGTGAAGAAATAGCGAGCCGCCATAGAAAGTCATAATTATATAACACCAGCCCTTCTCACAATGGGTTGTCGGCTCTTCCGCTGAGCTTATGTCAGTAAATAGAATGGCTAGATACTCAGCAGGAGTTTAAAAACAGCTGCCAGAGCGTAGCAAGACTTTATAATGACATCGTTGTCTAGAAACGATGTCAGGAGGGATTTCTTCAAAGAGACCAAAAGAGTCATCTCGGTTAGCAATAAAGTATATATATATATATATATATATATATATATATATATATATATTGTCTTGAGAGACTAAAGTTTCATGCCCAGATAGAGACGTTGATAGATACATTAATTGTTATGAGTGTAGAGCCCCACGGATGAAAGGAAGGCCCGGGTCATAACCAGGGCAGCAACACAAGAAAAAGCTTAAGTCGAATTGTTTACGTCGCTCATTATTTTATTAGGCGGCTTTATTGCGAGAAGCTTCGTTCATGTTGTGTCGAAGACCAAGGACTTCCATCTTTCATCCACATTAGTGCCCATCGTTGTCATATGACATTTGCATATGATTTCAAATCGTAAGATGGGACAACCGGATGTTCGAGTTCTCTTAGATATATGTTGCATATAACAGAACGTTGTTTAAAAAGATTTCATTAGAATACATTACATTTGATCTTTAAAATCGATGAAATAGAATAAATCTATTACAAAGCAAAACTTATCAATATCAGAAAAGCTCAACACTATCAAGGGAAGAAACTACTTTCCTACTTTGACGCCTGTTGTCTTCTTTTTTAGTTTTTGTTTTAAATTTTTTAAAAATTTACATTTTAACCCCAGCAAGGCACATTGCCACTTTGATGTAGGGGGCTATTATCAGGGACATAAGCTACAGGGGTACTATGTGAGGAGTTGGGCAGCAAGATTTCGGTTTACTTGGCCCTTGAACTTCTGCATGTCAGCGCAGTTAGAGAAGCAGGAACCCGGAAGGGAATTCCAAAGTCTAACGGTCCTGAGGAAGAAACTACTGGAGTAGAAGGATCTCTTACATCTAGGGATATCTACTGTAAAGGGGTGGGATTTAGCCGCTTGTCGGGTTTGTCGGAGGTATTTACGTCGAAGGGATACAAGTGCTTGCAATTCGTCGGATCATTCACCGTTAAAGTACTTGTAGAACAGGAAGAGGGATGCTACATTTCGTCGATGGTACAGAGGCTGAAGCTTGGATGACAGTTCAGGACCTATCAGGTTGGCGATACTCTTTTGAACCTTGTCTAGGAGCGAGAGACTAGTAGCAGATGCACCAGTCCAGATATGACAACTACTTAATAAATGGGCGAATGGTGGCCTTATAGAGGTACAGGATACTTTCAGGCGTTAGTAGTTTTCTAGCACGGTAGAGAGAACCTACCTTCTTCGCAGCGGTTCTGTCAATGCTCTCAATGTAATTGTTCTAACTCATGTTTCCTGTGAACGTTAGGCCGAGGAGTTTAAAAGATGTACTTTCAGATAAAGAGTCTTTGGCCATCGCTATTGGTGGTAAAGAAGGTTTCTGGTAATTATTGAAGGAAACAAGTGTAGTCTTGGCAGCATTGAATGTGACCATCCATTTTTGTCCCCATTCCACAACAGATTGGAGGTCATCCTCTAGTGTTTCTGCCATTTCTTTTCTTCTGCTTTACCCCTCCTCCTTTTTTAAATTAAAGAAAAATAATTTTTCTCTGCTATTTTTTGTTATTTAATCAACATTCAAATTTCCAGTTTCTAGTGCTATTTATTTTCATATGTAATTTTCTTGTCTCTAATTCCACTCTTTTTTTTTCGATTGTTTTTGAAATTTCTCTTGAATTTCAAATCCGAATTTCTAAATATTTTTCGGTTCAAAATTATAATTTTACACTCCATCTTATCATATACTGCCTCATTATATCATTGTTTCTCACATTCTCATTGTACTGTAACATTTCTCAACATCAAACCTAATCTCTTCTACCAAATGTCTACGCTCTACCTATTGCCAGCATCGCCACCACTAAAAGGCATTTCTTTAACTGCCCCTTTTGAGTTAACCTTTCAATACTTCTTAAAACTTTCTGTTCAATAAGTTTATTATTGCCAAAGTTATATAACTGAAAAAATATCGAATTTAAAGCAAATTGATTGTGTTAAATTATTTCTTTTACTATATAATTTATTCTTTATTTCCTATTTAAATATAGATATACACACACCTATATATAATTAAGATGAATTCTTTAATGATTTATTATTTATATATATTGTATGTGTACACACACACACGCATATATATATATATATATATATATATATATATATATGTGTGTGTGTGTGTGTGTGTGTGTGTATGAAAATTATGTATGACAAGCTAGCTACACGGTAGCTCCGGGTACGAAATATAAAAGAATAGATATATAATTAAAACTATTCTGTTTGTCAATTACTTATTTAACTTACGAATTTCATATATATATATATATATATATATATATAAATATATATATATATATATATATATATGCTGATAACTTTTCTATTGAGATTACTTTTTAATCTCATAGCGAGATTCCATAAGATAAAATTTATTCTGAATATGTCATCAGACTTCCATCATTTTAACCATTCCAAGCCTATAATTATGGTTAATGAGAGCTTTACTTTCGAAAATTACATTAACATAACTTCTGTTGGTTCATCTCATTTGCACACAATTATAATATCAATAGATATTGGATTGCTTTGAAGTCTATAACACGACGTGCGATATAATTTTGATGGTTTTAATATCGTCATCAAACAACCAGACATCAAACGTTAATCAATTTTTGCACGCATTAAACATTTCAAATATGCCTCATTATGATGAACTGACCTTGCGCCAAGTACTGAAACTATATATATATATATATATATATATATATATATATATATATATATACATATATATATATAGTATCGCTGACTATATATATATACATATATATATATATATATATATATATATATATATATATATATATATATATACTAGTAGGCCAACTGGCATCGCCCAGTCGTGAAATGATCTAAGATATGATACTTTTGTTAATACATATTTTGTATTTATTATTGTATTATATTGGACCCAATATATTGTTACGATTAAAAAAGTTTTTAAAAAATGATTCGTCTGCCACCACAGAGAATCGTAATCAAATCATTTAGCTTACGATTTACTTTTTCCTTTGATGTTTATGCCTAAGCTATGAATATATGTTTACTGCAAGGCTAAAAATTAAAACATTAACCAATAGCTATTACGTTACGTATTCATATTCGTAATGCCGTCGTTCGACCATTACCTGACAAATTACATTTTTTCTAATTTTTACACGTTTGCAGCGAATTTTACGCGGCTAAAACCCAAACATTAAGTTTCGCATGAGTTTGAATATTCTCTATATATAAGGTTTTATGTCTATAAATCAAAACCTAACAGAGGATTTTGGTAGGCAAAATATTTTTTAAATATATATGTACGCATACCTATATATATATATATATATATATATATATAAAGGTTTGTGTTTACTGTAAGATTTTTACGCAAATATTACACAAGTATAAATCATGTAGAATATCTGCATGGATATAATTACACGTAATAGTACAGTAAAGATGATAATCCCATGAGAAAACATAAAAAACTAATAGGAAATTAATAAAAATGAATGTTTATAAAATGTGCAAATTAAGTGTATCTTTTGTAATTCCACGATGCATATGTAAAAAGTTTTTTTTTTTTTAGATAAATAGAAAAAAGGGTTTGTAACATAGATACACACAAAAAATTCATGATATATATATATATATATATATATATATATATATATATATATATATATATATATATATATATCACATAAAAATATTTTTTAACAATATAATAATTCGATATTCTTATACAGGATACAATATCTTTTTCGTCAACAACTATTTTGAATGCACAACGAACTTAATTTGATGTAGTTCCGTACCGTGTGTTAAACTCCATCCTCGGACCAAATTTTATTTAAACTTTCACTTCAGTAATAGCCTTGGTAATCGCTCTCATCTAATTGACGAACATTAATATTTACGTTATAGCCTTCTTTATTTTTAAATGCCACGATCCTGCATATATATACATTGCAAAGATATGACATTATATATACACTTCCCACGAATACAAGAAAAGAATATATATATATATATATATATATATATGTATATATATATATAATATATAATATATAATATATATATATATATATTATTCAGTTCATATATTAAACTCAGTTAAAATACATTTGTCAGCATTTACAAATGTTTACCAATTGTATTTAGTTCATTCTTAATACTGTGTAAACCTGTGATATTTTTATGTTATTTGAAATTATTTAATCCCCAAGATCAAATCTTTCTGTATAGTTTAGTTCCTACCTGGAACATAATTTGCCTTTTTATGTTGTTCATTCGAAATCTAAGAAGAGGTCTATTACGATAAATGCGATTTTATCTAATTGTTTACAGTTTTTAAGAATCTATAAAAATTAAGTTTATTTGTGTCAGTTTTTAAAGAGTATCACTTTTAATAGTAGTAGGAGTGCTTTGATTTGCAATGTTACACATGTGAAAAATATCGTATAAAACATGATGGATATATCGAGTATATTATAACATCTTAACATTGCAACTACTACTACTACTACTACTACTACTACTACTACTACTACTACTACTACTACTACTAAGTTCATTAACCCGCTACAATCTCAGTGGGGGACGTAATTGAACTAATTAATACTATTATAGCCTGTGCATTCGCCTACGCCGAATGCTTTTCGGATTTTTGTGGTCAATTATGCAGTAATCTAAATTAATCTTGACGTCATACTCTTTTAATAGAGTTGGACAATCTTATGGAGTAGTAAGCTACCATAATCCTTCATCGACGCAAGCGTGGACATTTGAAATGTTCGCATTTCCAGTTGTCTGGTCTAATCTCTAAAGACGATATATGACCCATCACTTAACGGATCGTCTAATCAATCTACAAAATTGCCAAAAAATCTTGATTTTTAAAATATATTTCGTTATTGAAGATAACCATTCGTTTCTTATGTTTTATTTCCACTTTATATCATCTCGCTTTTATCTTTAAGTGCATTTCAATTACTTATACTAGCAGATACGCCCGGCGTAGCCCGGTTTTTAAATACGATTAAATATATTTTAATTCGTGCAGATTTCGTATAAAATCTTATAGTCAGTTTTCTAGCGATTTTTATATATAATAAAGTCATGATTCTCCCGAATATATATATATATATATATATATATAAATTTATAAAATATATATGGCGATTAAGCTTAATCTCCATATATATTTTATAAATTACTAACTAGCTCTACCTACGTACTGAGCACTTTTGAAGTAAATACTTAAAGTTTACGCATAAATCTATACTTTCGTGAGTAAATGAAGTAGTTAAAAATCTATACTTTATGTGAGTAAATTAAGTAGTTATATATATATATATATATATATGTGTGTGTATGTATATATATATATGACTTGAGTTCCATCAGCTATGATTGAAACCGAGAAAAACATATGAAGAATTCTTGGCAAGATTATTTATTACAATAAATGAAAAGCCATAACAATTAAACGAAAGAAAAGGAAGAAAAAAGATGTAAGCGTGAAATACGCTATCGTATTAATATATAGATACCTTCATATAGTGACTACACCGAAATTAGCTTAAAACGTTTTAAAATCCATAACTATATTAAGATTATCTTTACCTTCACATAGTGTTTGTTTTTAATTTTTTTTGATTGCGTTCAATTTGTACTTCTAAAAGTATCAACTGGTATTTTAGTATTGAGAACACCTCATTTAACATCTAAAAAAATGAACGATGCTGTCAATAAATGCGTTGCTTGTTTATATTAGGGACGGTAATAATCTGTGTAAAAAACTGTGTAAAGTAATGTAATGGAGTTTTTAAGATAATTGACAACTCGGATGACCTCAAGCAGAGAAGGAACAGGACGGCTTAATAGATACTGACGTAGACTTTGAAATCAGTGATATATTGTTCAAATACAAATTCATTGGCTCCATGTACACTATAATACTAGTATTAATTCCAAAACACTGGATAAAAGCAACTCGTATTCAATTAAGCATTCCTGAGAAATAGATATTAAGTAACACAAAATATCTCAGTATAATGTATAATAGAATATATATATATATATATATACATATATATATATATATATATATATATACATGCATACATACATGCGTATATCAACTTAATTTGAATGAAATTTACACTTAATCTTTGAACAGATATCTGTCTAAAAATAAAATGCAAATGAAGATATACTTAGTTTAGAAATATTTATTAACAAAAAATCAAACAAAAAATGCAAAAGTGTTTAACACATTGTCAACTTTCATTCTTAAGCAGTCATTTTATCTTGCAACAATTATTCAACCAATACGAAATTTCATTCTTAATCGACATTTAATCTTGCAACAATATTTCAACAAATAAGAAGGCAATCCAGCGTTCCTCCTCCTTACAGGTCAGTTGATAACAGTTCTCAGACACTGCGCAGTTTGCCTCTTTCAGTACACTTTTTAAATGGTTAAAACAAAGGAATTTACTAATGGCATGCGCCAGGAAATCATAGCAAAGCATAAAGATAGAAAGGGGGTTGAGTAAAATTGCTTCAGGGGGTGAGTACATTTGGGTTGGCGTGAGAAAGTGACAAACCGTAGATTGAAAAACTAAAAATCTTCGAAGAAATTGTCGGACACGTAAATTAAATGATGTTACTGTCCGTTACATTGCTCGTAACATGAAAAAGAAATCATTTCTTACTCGTTCAGAAAGATTTGCAGGAAGTCGGTGTTGAAGTAAGCAAGGAGACAATCAAGAGATTATTGAATCGTACAGGCCTGTATTATAAATCACCGAGAAAGACTGCATTGTTGAGTGCTATACATGTGAAAGATCATTTGAAATCTGTTTATAACTATCAATGTAAATCGGATGACTTCTGGAACAAAATTATTTGAGCTCCTCAGAGAAAAACAAAACTAAAAAAACAAAAAAAAAAAAAAAAAACATGCGCAACCGTATATGGAGGGAAAAGGGCGAAGAATTTAAACCATCTAATACCATTTCCACTGAAAATTTATAGATAAAAGTGTGATGATTTGGGCCTGCTGTTCTGCAAATAAAGTTGAACAAGTGGGCGTTATAGAAGTGAAAACAAATGCAGCTAAATACACGACGATTTTGTCAACACATCTGTACGGCACATTTTGGATTAGGCCGTGATTTTATTTTCCAGCAAGACAATGATCCCACGCACAAGGATAAAATAGTTATGAAATGGTTTAAAGAGAATGGGATTAGTGTTCTACAGTGGCCTAGATAGTCATCTGACCTAAATCCTATTGAAACTCTGTGAAAAACTTTAAAGTTATGAGTGCACGCAAGAATACAAGGACTTGAAGAACGTTTGCGAAGAAGAATATCTGAAACTACCAGCAAGTGCTTTTAAGAAACTAGTAGGCAGTTATAGATAGCGTTTGGAGCTGTAAGGTAGAAACAGAAGAGATACAATTAAATATTGATGTGTTAAGTACTTTTGCATATAAGTAATTTCATTTTTCGTTAATACATATTTGTCTACTAATTATATCTTCATTTTTATATTTTTTAGATAGATGATACTTGCTCAAAGATTAAGAGTATATGTCATTCTAATTCTTGATATTTCTTGAGAAATACGAAATAAATCAATGAATCAAATACATTTGCTACCCATTATATATATATATGTATATATATATATATATATATATATATATATATATATATATATATATATCGGGTTTGAGGTGTTCGAAAGTCGAGACTAATGAAGACAACAAGGTTATTAAATAATGCTGAATAAAAAGAGCAAAATATTATTTGAGGGTAAACAGTTACATATGGTCGCTACAAATAGGCATCTGTTTCAGTCAAAGAGATTTCCTCAGGAGATCTAGAACCTCTCGACGCCAAAAAGAAAAATGGGAAAGTTTAGAACGAAATGGAAAAGGAAAAATGTAGCTCTTAAAAAAAAAAAGTATAAAAAGATCATAACAAGTTGCGAGTTCTGTAAAAAAGAGGATAAAAATGGGATAAAAAAAAACGGAGATAAAAAATGGAAAGATCGCATTAGAACCTATTGGAAGATTATTCAAAACTATTTTAACAACAGGATATAAACCTGAAATAATTAAAGTGAGTCATAATTTTACTGGAACTGTAAATTGTATAGGAAAGTGGGTGTGGGACTTCTGTTTTTACATTGATTTTGAACGTGTCAAGGAAAAAGAGCTTGCATTATGTATTATTTGACATCAGGAGTTACGTGTTGTTATGCGTTAAGTTGGGGGTGGGAGGATTGACTAATGCAGACATATTCATACCGAGAGATACATCCATACAAAATATACAAATACATACATAGGGTGCAAAAGCGACACACACATACACACGTAAATATATACATATAAAAAAATACGCACACGCAAGAATACACAAATATATGTATAGATACACAAATAATCACAGATGTACATATATACAAATACATACAAATATACACATATACACATATACATATATATACATATACATACATATATATATACAAATACAAATACACATACACATACACACATATATATATCAGCAAATCCATCTATATGTACACCTACATATATACGTATATATACAATAAATATACACAGACGGGCATCTACAGAAATAACACTACGTACAGAGATACTATTATACAGACATAAATATATATTTAATTAAATAGCATTAGAATATTAAAAATTAAAATGAATTATATTTAGGATAAATTTTTCGATAAAAGACTATTATGGAATTATTAAGAAATTACTAAGAGAATTTAAAATTTAATTGTAAATATAAAAAAATATGCATATTATTAATAATAAGCAGTTATTAGTATCATCATTATAATGAGATATAAAAGGTGTTAAATTCTATCATGTGTTATGTAAAGTATTCATTTTACTAGTTATTAAGTAAAGTTTATAATATCTTTTTTAATGAATAGATTGGAGTTGGGTGGTGCAGGTTTTTGGCCATGGTATTAAAAATCATATCAGAATTCTCTTTGACTGAAACAGATGGCTATTTGTAGCGATCATTTGTAACTGTTTACCATAAAATAATATATATATATATATATATATATATATATATATATATATATAGAGAGAGAGAGAGAGAGAGAGATTAGCCATAGCTACTATCATAATGAAAGAAGTAAAAATATGTCGGTGCTGAGAAACAAAGTGATTTAAAAAAATAATAAATCTAATTGTAATAAAAAGTGTTACAAACGTTAAAACAAGGCGAACTCTATAAAGAAATTCATTCAAAAGCGTTTGATATAAATTATGTTTTGTGGGTGGACGAATAATCAAGTATTATCTACTTTGTTCGTTTACCGATTCAGCTTTTGTCAAGTTTGCATTACCCATTTTTTTGGTTTTAAAGTGAATTTTGTTTTGAATTTGAAGTTAATATTTTTAAATGTAAGTTAATGATTTCATAGACTAAAATTAAACGTTTTTAATTGAAATTTCTAATTTATTATTTGGGGCGGTGTAAAATATGAAAACAAAACTCATGGCACTTAATTTCGATCGAGTTTACCTGGCTTACACGTGTGCGTTTTGTGGCGACAACAAAATTTTAAACAAGTAACTATTGCTGAGGATACGTCCATTATTTGGAAAAAAAGGAACGTGTTTTTCTTTGCATGTGTTACTTTTGCAGCTATAAAATTATTACGTTTAGATGCGTTAATTTTGGTCGTAAATGTGGGGCCACCGTCGCAAGGGAATTCAAACATCTACGATGAGAAGAAAAAAATAACGAAACTAACACCACATTGTTACAGGGAAAGAAAACAAATTTGAAACAATTCCAAGCTGTATAAATTATTGAACCAAAAAATACAGTATCTGCCTTGTACTCCATTGCAATTATAGATACTCATTTGTATAATGAAAAACATCTCTGACATACGAGAATAGTTTGGTTAGCCTTTTTATTTTCATGTATGCTACAAACGAATATTGCTCTGTTACATGTAAAACGAGAAAAAAAGCCACCCGCCAAAAAAGGAACCTCCCAAACTAAAACCTCGAACTATTATCTAAACTAAAATGTAAATTAATTCCAAATTAGCCGACTTACCAAATTGATAAAAGTATAATATTGTATTTGAATTAAGGTAAAGCTTGAATGATTCAAACTCGAGGTAGATAATGCCAAAAACCATCCCCACATAAATATGCGAGGGGAGATTATCTTCAAAGAGCATCCTAAATTGATAATTTAGCACCGGACTTGTACTAAGTAGATATCAATATGTCCCTCGTACCCATTCCGTTTTTTTTTAACGGAGAGTAGATAATGCGGTGGATGTGTTATCGGCAGTAACGCTCGCTTCTTCTTTTTTTGTCCCTCAGGCCTCATTCAAATGAGTGATTTTTCTGACAAAGGGTGAAGAAAAAGCTGCTTCCAGGTCGGTAGTACTTTGTGAACAGTAATATGAGATGTCGGAAATTTTTCTGTCTCTATGTCGATCCTTGTTGCCATGTCACAAGTAAGGGTGCTGGAAGTAAACGTTTGTCTGGGCTGATGTTATCCGCCTGATAGTCAGGGACCCGAACCTTGGATTAACCACTAAGGAGGCTGTCCTATCAGCAGGTGCAAAGTACTGGGGCTGCTGTATTGCCATTTGGTGAATGGATTCTGGACCTTGCAGTAGTCTTTGGTGGGGCCTCTCAATGCCGTACTAGTGGGTAATTGTTACGGCTTTACTTTTTCATGTGCTACAAAAATAAAAATCCTATCCTTTTCTCTCGGTCGTTCTCATTCTTGCTCAAACCAAGTATGCTGACCTGTTCCACAAACCCCAAAACGTCAACATGAAACATCTCAAAAACAAAAACTCGAATAAACCTAGAACCCCATCTTCCAACGTAGACCCTTACTACCTTGTCTCCTTCTCCAACATCAGGGGTCTACGTTCCAACCTTCCAGTGGTTGAAACCCAATTACAGGAGACGAAACCGGACATATTCTTTCTAAGTGAAACTGGAATAGGGCCGACCACTTCCCTAGATGAATTCATAATTATCGGATACTCTAACTTAACATCTAAATCTGACCCCCAAGATCGCCATGGGTATGGAATATGTGCCCACATTAAGGATGACTTCCCGTGTGGCAGAAATGTCTCCAGAGAAGACCCTAATTAACCTTATATGTGCTTTCGGGTTGCACTAGCTTACACCACTGCATTTGTATTTGCCCTCTATCGCCCCCACAACAGCGGAGTTACTATCTTTAAGAGTATATCTGAGAAAATAGACCACATCCTGTCTGCACATGCCTCGGCTAACATTCACATTTGTGGTGACTTCAATGTCCATAACGTGGAATGTCTGACCCACTCAAATAAGACAGATGACGAGGGGGGGTTCTGTCATGATTTTGCCATTGCCTATGACCTCACTCAGATTGTTCGCGAGCCCACCCGAGTGCCAGATACTACATGCCAGTTCGCAAGCCTTCTAGACCTTTTTCTCTCAACCTCCCCTGAGCTATGTTCATGCACTGTTCTTTCTCCTCTAGGATCCTTCGACTACTCCGTTGTATCAGTTAAGATAAAAATGAAATATAATAAGTCCGCAGATGTACCCCTCCACCGTACTGTATACCGATACTCCATTGCTGACTGGGATAGCTTCCGTACATTTATATCTGATCTACCGCTGCATTCCATGTTTAAAAAAGGATGTGTCCTCTATAGTATTAGACATAACCGAATGGTTAATTTTAGGCATAGACCGATTCATACCATCTAAAAAAAATCCAACAAAAACCTAACAGCCAGCCATGGTTTTCCCCAGAATGTGCTGCTGTCATTGTGCACAGAAATCACTTTTTCCATAGCTACCAACGTAATAGATGCACTGAGACTAAAGCTGCTTTCAGGAACGCTAGCAACCACTGTAAAAGAGTAATAAAAAATGCAAAGAGCTATATGTCCAGTCTGTTAAATCCAAAGTAGCTGATCAGCGGCTTGGTTTCCACCAGTTTTGGCAAATAACAAATAGGATCCTGAACAGAACTGTGCGTTCTATCCCAACCATTATCAATGGACCAGAGGTCATCTCGTCAGCATCAGACAAGGCCAAACTATTTGCAAAGAACTTTGCAGCTAATTCTACCCTATGCGACGAAGGCCATCAACTCCCCATATTTCCTCCTATAACACAAAACATGCTAGGTAATATACAAATATCTGTGCGTGAGGTCGCCAATCTAATCAAGAACCTTGATTCCAGTAAAGCAACTGGCCCTGACGGCATCCCAATTATAGTGTTAAAAAAGCTTCAACCAGAACTTGCTCCCATACTTACGAAACTGTTTAAGCGTTGCCTTAAGGAGAAGTGCTTTCCAACACCTGTGAAAACCTCATCAGTGTGCCCTGTATTTAAGAATTCAGGTGATAAGTCCTCTCCCTCTCAGTACAGACCTATAAGTCTCCTGTGTGGAATGAGTATGTTGCTCGAATCCATACTAAATAGAGAAATTGTCAACCACTGCAGCAGAAATAACCTTCTTAGTGACACGCAATATGGTTTCCGTTCTGCAAGATCTACCGCAGATGTGCTAAAGATTATATCTCATAGGATTAGCGAATCTCTTGAAAAAGGCTACCTTTCTAGGGCAATTGCTCTTGACATATCAAAAGCCTTCCACAAGGTATGGCATAAAGGCCTACTTCACAAGATTTCCAGCTACGGTATAACTGAAAATGTTTTCTCAATCATTAAACCGTTTCTCTCTAATAGGCTCATAAGAGTAGTGGTGGATGGACAAAAATCAGAGGCCTGCAGTATTAATGTTGGAGTCCCTCAGGGGTCAATCCTGGGCCCAACTCTCTTCCTGATCTACATCAATGACCTCCCTAAACACATACTTAAATCATTCGTTGACATCTATGCTGATGACACGACCATCTACGGCAACACATCAAAGGCTGTAAATGACAATGTTCTCTCTACTTCTCTCTCCTCTGATCTTGAGCGTGTAGTTCAGTGGGGGAAGACATGGCTGGTTACCTTTAATGCATCTAAACTCAAGCTCCTATCTTTACATCATCAACGCTCTGATCCCCATCTGGCATCAATTGTAATGGATGGCTCTCGCCTAGGAGAAGCTCAACGTTTTGACCAGCTTCTGACCTTGAACTTTACTCCTGATCTGAAATGGAACACGTACGTCAAGTCTGTTGCCAGGGTCGCTGGAAAGATGGTGGGATCCTTCTACCGCTCCAGAAGATATCTCACTACTGATGCAATTCTCTATCTATATAAAAGCCAAGTACGTCCAAGGATGGAATACTGTTGCCATATCTGGGCAGGAGCTGCTATAAACAGCCTATCCTGCCTTTACAGAGTACAAAATAGACTTTATAGCTTAGTGGGGGATGCCCTTTTCTCTTCCCTGCAACCTCTTTCCCACAGAAGAGACGTTGCGAACCTTTGTTTTACCGTTATTTCCATGGCAAGTGCTCGTCTGAGCTCCAATCTCTGGTCCGCTCTCGCCAATCTTTTACTAAAAACACCCGTCTAGCTGAAGCCACTGTAAAAAACTTTCCCCACTCTCTGTCTGTGCCTAAATCAAAACGTAGATTCCATGAACACAGCTTCTTTCTTAGAACAACACGCCAGTGGAACTCTCTTCCGTCTGCCGGTTTCTCACCTGACTACAACTTGGATGTCTTCAAATCCAACGTAAACAAATTCCTGATGAACCGCTCCTTTAAGTAGACACTTTATGAAATCTCAACACTAACGTACAACGTACTGTACATGCAACGTACTGTACATGCAATAACCCTAATCCCTGAGTGGCTTCCGCGCCTTGATAAGTGGCGAAAAAAAAGCCTTAAATAAAGAGCAAGTTCAAACTAAAACCAATACTCAGTGAACTAATAAATAAAACTGTTAATGCAAACAGAAAAGCAGCTCTTTTAGAAAAATGGAAGCCTTTCTTGCTGAAGCAGAACACAAAAATCTGTTCGCATCATTATATATGATTCTAGTTATGACAGAAAAGTGTTAGACCCACAGATAAACAGACGTAGCAACAGAAAACTGAAGAATTATTCTGAGCATGCGCATCGCAAGTTAGAAATGGAGTTACCAAAGTATACACGGAAGGAAAAATTAATTACAACTTTCAACCTCAAATTACAAAAATGAATTATAAATCATTATTGCTAAAGTGCAAATTAAAATCGCTAAACAAATTTTTTGAAATTAATTAAAAATCGATCAACGTCTAATTTTAAATTGAAATTGCATTACGACTTTTAATTTCAAATCAAAAGTAAGTTGAGTTTCCGTAACATAAACAGAGTATTTCAAAAGTAAGAAAAAAAAAAACAAAAGAAAACAAGTGCACCGTTAGTCGGCAACGTATTAGCAACATTACGAGGTAACATTACAAATATGTTATGGAGAGCTTAGAAATGGGGACGATTAGTCAAGAGAAGCATTGCTACAATTTATGGAAAAAAAGAAATAAGAGGTAAAGAATCCACAAAAGTCGTTTCAAAAGTAAAGCCATTTTATGACTCAAAAATCTATGAAGACGGGAATGGTATCATTAAAACGAACAACCTACAATACTCCAGAATTGATTTTTCTGTATAGTCACCACGATTCTTAATGTAGTTTTGCTAGCAGTACAGGATGGCTGTGCATGAGCGTTTGGAGAACCCCTTGTATTTCTTATCATTTAGTGTATAAATTGTATTTCTTAACATAGTTACTTAAACTCATTTAGTGTATAAATTGTATTTCTTAAGACAGTTACTTAAACTCATTTAGTGTATAAATTGTATTTCTTAACATAGTTACTTAAACTCATTTAGTGTATAAATTGTATTTCTTAACATAGTTACTTAAACTCATTTAGTGTATAAATTGTATTTCTTAACATAGTTACTTAAACTCATTTAGTGTATAAATTGTATTTCTTAACACAGTTACTTAAACTCATTTAGTGTATAAATTGTATTTCTTAACATAGTTACTTAAACTCATTTAGTGTATAAATTGTATTTCTTAACATAGTTACTTAAACTCATTTAGTGTATAAATTGTATTTCTTAACATAGTTACTTAAACTCATTTAGTGTATAAATTGTATTTCTTAACATAGTTACTTAAACTCATTTAGTGTATAAATTGTATTTCTTAACATAGTTACTTAAACTCATTTAGTGTATAAATTGTATTTCTTAACATAGTTACTTAAACTCATTTAGTGTATAAATTGTATTTCTTAACATAGTTACTTAAACTCATTTAGTGTATAAATTGTATTTCTTAACATAGTTACTTAAACTCATTTAGTGTATAAATTGTATTTCTTAACATAGTTACTTAAACTCATTTAGTGTATAAATTGTATTTCTTAACATAGTTACTTAAAATCATTTAGTGTATAAATAAAAATATTCTTTGAATTCATCTAAGTAATATACCTCTCAATATTCGATCATTGCGTTTTTATACACTTCATATAACAACGGCCATTTAGTAAGAATAATAAGCCTTAAAGAACTGGAAAGAATGCAACAAATATGTGTTTAGCAAGATTACGTATTTATAAGATGTACTGAAGTAACATATTCCTAGAGATTGCCAGAGGCGTATTTGGATTTGTAATCTCAACTCTTTCTGTTACTACCATTATCACTATTTATGGTGTTGGTAACAGTTCATCTAGTCAACCATTATGGTAAATCAGTATAAGTTAGACATACTATTTAACTTCCCAAATAATTTGTGTTGTGTTATATGTTGGCCAAATAGACACAATCATGAAACGCACGCAAATATGAAACACAAAAACACGAAACACGGCGTAGATGTATAAAATATAATGAAGAGAACGAGAAACCCCAATTATTTAAATACTCTTATTGTAAGTTGTTGTTTCCTAACGAATTAATGCTGGAATTTGAAAGAAATATTCCCATTGTATACTTATTTACCCACGATGTTAAACATAATTGCCGTACGCTTTATTCCTAAACTTCTATCTTAACATATACATTACAAATAATCGAAAGTCAACTATCATTTGCAAATAAACTATATGGAAAATTCTAGAATTTTTAGACCACCCAATTCTAAATAAACACTTGACAGACTCCCATAAGTATGAAAATTAAATATTTATATAAATTGGATAATGTTATCTTGAAGTTTGACAGAACACTTGAAGACTTAGGATAAATTCCTGAACTTTACGCCACATCACATTTATGTATGTTGATTAAATTTGACAGACATCGTATGATATCGAATGGTTACATTGTATCTGACAAAAGTGGAGACAATTAGAGTCAATTAGCAGACATAGTAAATTGGGATGCATTACACAATACTTGCTGTTATTAGTCTGCTGGATAACAACGTATAGAGAACCAACAACATTGACTAGAAAAGAAAATTGCTATCAGTTAGAAACGAGAATACTCATCGCAATTTTCAGATAGATTACGTTAGTTTTAGTTCAAATCTAACATTTATATTCAATATTTCATTAGATTACAATACTAATGTTGTTACGTGTTGTATGATTTAGATGATGATTGCTAATTTGCATTATATGTCCTATTCGAACAAGTATTTTTAGTATTTTCATAGCGATTGCTGTATTTACAACATGTATAAAAACCGTTGGTTTCGTCAGCTGCGTTAGAAACTTTCCAATCGAGTTTGAGAATTTTTACATAGAATCGTGAAACCTGTACATAGTTCTGAATTTAATATTTTATATAATCCACGGGGGTAGATTGTTTTCATTCCATCATTCAGAAACGAGAAGAATTTATAATTTTAGTTATTAACAGTTATTATCATCTATGAGCATTGGATTTGAATCCCCCAGAAAATTAAGTCTCATGCAACCGATTTTTAACCTACGTGTTTAACGAATTTGTATTTTGGATTAGAATTCAAGTTCCAAAAAGATGCATTCGAAAAAGGCTGTGTACTGCTTACACCGAAACGTTGTCAATATAGTCAATATACATAAATCATAAAAGTAGTTTTAATCATTAAACTAGTATTAATTATTTTAATAGTTTATCAAAATGTTAATATTGTTATTATTTGCTGATTATACTACTGCTACGACCACTATTAATTCTATTGTGATTTTCTTATACTATTTTATAATGCTATATTTTTATATTAGCAATACTTGCTCTTCAGTATTTTTATATCAATGCTGTATATCTCTTCTTCTTCTTCTTCTTCTTTTTCTTCTTCTTCTTCTTCTTCTTCTTTTTCTTCTTCTTCTTATTATTATTCACTCTTGTCGTCAACCTTTTTAAATATTACCATTGGTAACATGCTCTTAATGCACTATTATTAATATTATAACATTTTTGTATTAACATATGTATATGTTACACATTTAATTATAACATTTTTATTATCATTTACCAGTGATTAACGATGTATGCTCATCATATAAACACAAATAATTCTTAAAAGTACATTGCATCTCTTATCTGAAAAAGATAAACAAACACAATTACTTTGTTGTTTTCTGTAGTATACCTCCAACTTTTTAAACTTTACACGTGTAACAGATTACTCTTACTATGGTTACAATAAAAAAACTGAGACAAAACAAATCATTATTATGGTGCTTACAGTGCAGTGCATATTCGGATGATATGAAGATTGTGCATATCGTAAATAACACAAGACTTTATATAAATATATACGGTTGTTTGACATCGCGTTCATATCTGATGTGAATAAGGAGTGTGAGAAACTGAATTGAAACGGTTCTCCTTGCTATACATCTGATTAGTAAAGACTTGTTTATGAAATATGGTTCAAGAGATCTACAAATATTTCCCTGCTAATGCATGCATCTACTTTTTAATACTCTTTTTTTGGCAAATATTTACGACATATGTTTTAGAATGATAAAAGTGTTTCTTGGCAAATATTAAGCACATATGTTTTAGAATGATAAAAGTGTTTTTTTTTTAAAATATTTACGACATATGTTTTAGAATGATAAAAGTGTGTTTTTTGACAAATATTTACGACATATGTTTTAGAATGATAAAAGAGTTTTGGGGGCAAATATTTACGACATATGTTTTAGAATGATAGAAGTGTTTTTTTTGCAAATATTTACGACATATGTTTTAGAATAAGAAAAGTTTTTTTGGAAAATATTTACGATATATGTTTTAGAATGATAAAAGTGTTTTTTTGGCAAATATTTACGACATATGTTTTAGAATGATAAAAGTGTTCTTTTGGGCAAATATTTAGGACATATGTTTTAGAATCAAAAACGTCTTTTTTGGGCAAAAATTTACGACGTATTCTAAATGCTAAAAGTGTTTTTTTGCAAATATTTATGACGTATGTTTTAGAATGATGAAAGTGGGTTTTTTTGCAAATATTTATGACATATGTTTTAGAGTGATGAAAGTGTTTTTTGCAAATATTTACGACATATGTTTTCGAATGATAAAATGTTGTTTTGTGCAAATATTTACAACCTATGTTTTAGAATGACAAAAGTGTTCTGTTGCAAATATTTACGTCATATGTTTTAGAATGATAAAAGTGTTTTTTTTTTAAATATTTACGCCGTATGTTTTAGAATGATAAAAGTTTCCTTTTTGGCAAATATTTACAACATTTGTTTTAGAATAATAAACGTGTTTATTTTTTTTTGAAAATATTTACTACATATATTAAAGAATGATAAAAGTTTTTTTTGGCAAATATTTACGATATATGTTTTAGAATGATAAATATGTGTTTTTGCAAATATATACGACATATGTTTTAGAATGATAAAAGTGTTTTTTCGGCAAATATTTCCGACATATGATGTAGAATGATAAACGTGTTTATTTTTTTTCAAATATTTACAAATGTTTTAGAATGATAAAAGTGTATTTTTGGCAAATATTTACGACATATGTTTTAGAATGATAAAAGTGTTTTTTGCAAATATTTACGAAATATGTTTTAGACTGATAAAAGTGCTTTTTTTGCAAACATTTACGACATTTTAGAATAAAAAAAGTGTTTTTTGGCAAATATTTACGACATATGTTTTAGAATGGTAGAAGTGTTTTTTTTGGGCAAATATTTACGACATATGTTTTAGAATAATAAAATGTCTATTCGGGCAAATATTTCGACATATGTTTTAGAATGATGAAAGTTTTTTTAGGAAAACATTACGACACATGTTTTAGAAAAATAGAAGTGTTTTTTGGCAAATATTTACGACATATATTTTAGAATGATAAAAGTGTTTTTTGCAAATATTTCGACATATGTTTTAGAATGATAAAAGTGTTTTTGGCAAATATTTACGGAACATGTTTTAGAATGATAAAAGTGTTTTTTTGCAAATATTTACGACATCTGTTTTAGAATGATAAAAGTGTGTTTTTTTGCAAATATTTCCGACATATATTTTAGAATGATAAAAGTCTGTTTTTCGGCAAATATTTCCGACATATGTTTTAGAATGACAGAAGTGATTTTTTTGCAAATATTTACTACGTATATCTTAAAATGATAAATGTGTTTTTGGCAAATATGTACGACATATGTTTTAGAATGATAGAAGTGTTTTTTTTCAAATATTTACGACCTATCTTTTAGAATGATAAACGTGTTATTTTGGCAAATATTTACGATATATGTTTTAGA
Organism: Euprymna scolopes; assembly: GCF_053919585.1. Classification (NCBI taxonomy): domain Eukaryota; kingdom Metazoa; phylum Mollusca; class Cephalopoda; order Sepiida; family Sepiolidae; genus Euprymna; species Euprymna scolopes. The sequence goes on along the minus strand of NC_136510.1, from coordinate 55,773,934 downwards.
ATGATAAAGTGTTTTTTGCAAATACTTACGACATCTGTTTTAGAATGATGAAAATGTGTATTTTGGCAAATATTTACGACATATGTTTTAGAATGATAAAAGTGTTCTTTGGCAAATATTTACGACATATGTTTTAGAATAATAAAAGTGGTCTTTTACGCAAATATTTACGACATATGTTTTAGAATGACAAAAGTGCCTTTTGCAAATATTTCGACATATGTTTTAGAATGATAAAGTGTTTTTTTGCATATATTTACGACATCTGTTTTAGAATGATGAAAGTGTTTTTTTTTTTGCAAATATTTACGACATATGTTTTTGGAATGATAAAAGTGTTTTTTTGGCAAATATTTCCGACATATGTTTTAGAATGATAAAAGTGTGTTTTTTTGCAAATATATACGACATATGTTTTAGAATGATAAAAGTGTTTTTTCGGCAAATATTTCCGACATATGATGTAGAATGATAAAAGTGTTTATTTTTTTTTCAAATATTTACATATGTTTTAGAATGATAAAAGTGTATATTTGGCAAATATTTACGACATATGTTTTAGAATGATAAAAGTGTTTTTTTGCAAATATTTACGAAATATGTTTTAGAATGATAAAAGTGTTTTTTGGCAAATATTTACGACATTTTAGAATAAAAAAGTATTTTTTGGCAAATATTTACTACGTATATCTTAGAATGATAAATGTGTTTTTTTTGGCAAATATTTACGACATATGTTTTAGAATAATAAAATGTCTATTCGGGCAAATATTTCGACATATGTTTTAGAATGATAAAAGTGTTTTTGGAAAAATTTACGACACATGTTTTAGAAAAATAGAAGTGTTTTTTGGCAAATATTTACAACATATATTTTAGAATGATAAAAGTGTTTTAGCAAATATTTACGACATATGTTTTAGAATAATAAAAGTGTTTTTGGAAAATATTTTCGACACATGTTTTAGAATGATGAAAGTGTTTTTTTGCAAATATTTACGACATATGTTTTAGAATAATAAAATTTCTATTCGGGCAAATATTTCGACATATGTTTTAGAATGATAAAAGTGTTTTTGGAAAAATTTACGACACATGTTTTAGAAAAATAGAAGTGTCTTTTGGCAAATATTTACGACATATATTTTAGAATGATAAAAGTGTTTTTAGCAAATATTTACGACATATGTTTTAGAATGATAAAAGTGTTTTTTTTTTTGGCAAATATTTCCGACATATGTTTTAGAATGATAAAAGTCTGTTTTTCGGCAAATATTTCCCACATATGTTTTAGAATGACAGAAGTGATTTTTTTTTGCAAATATTTACTACGTATATCTTAGAATGATAAATGTGTTTTTTGGCAAATATGTACGACATATGTTTTAGAATGATAGAAGTGTTTTTTGCAAATATTTACGACCTATCTTTTAGAATGATAAACGTGTTTTTTTGGCAAATATTTACGACATATATTTTAGAATGATAAAAGTGTTTTTTGTCAAATATTTACGACATATATTTTAGAATGATAAAAGTGTCTTTTACGCAAATATTTACGACATAATTTTTAGAATGACAAAAGTGCTTCTTGCAAATATTTCGACATATGTTTTAGAATGATAAAGTGTTTTTTTGCATATATTTACGACATCTGTTTTAGAATGATGAAAGTGGTTTTTGTTTGGCAAATATTTACGACATATGTTTTTGGAATTATAAAAGTGTGTTTTTGGCAAATATTTACGACATATGTTTTAGAATGATAAAAGTGTCTTTTACGCAAATATTTACGACATATGTTTTAGAATGACAAAAGTGCTTCTTGCAAATATTTCGACATATGTTTTAGAATGATAAAGTGTTTTTTTTGCATATATTTACGACATCTGTTTTAGAATGATGAAAGTGTTTTTTTTTTGCAAATATTTACGACATATGTTTTTGGAATGATAAAAGTGTGTTTTTGGCAAATATTTACGACATATGTTTTAGAATGATAAAAGTGTTTTTTTTTTAATTTGAACTAATCAAAACTCTACCCATCAATTTATAGAATATTATTACCACCAGTGTTAAATTAAAACCTGCGTAAAGTACACTAAAACAGAGCCGACAATACTAATTCTATGAATGTAACTTAAACTATCGGAGCAAAAATAATTAAAAGTTATAGAAGCCATCAGAGAACACATAAGAGATGTTTCATGGACCGATATCTTCTCTCTCCTGCTCAACAGTGTGACAATGAGACAACTGAATCATCCAAAGTGGGCATTGAAGCATATGTTTCCACACGGAAGTATTTTAGCAAGCCCCACTCAACTTCATTCTCACTGAAGATTGTGCAGTTATCATTGCATAATGACAGAAGGCACTTCGCCAGTTCGTAGGACATAAGTCAAATACAAGTAGGCAAAAATTTATAGATCCTAGAAATCATTGTAAGAAAGTAAGAGCAACAGTCAAAAGAAAAAAATGCTGAAATAACCAGAGAACGCATCGAATCGCAGAGGATATGAACTCGTCATTTCTGGAAAATGTATAATAGTATAGTGAATAAAGTTCAATCAGTAATTCCCCCACTATCCAACAACCAGAAGGTCGCATGCACAGCAACCGAGAAAGTTGAACTGCTTGGCCAGTGATTCGCCTCCAACTCCACCTTAGAGCCAACAAACAACTCCCTCCCTAATTTCCCTGTGCGGACTGAAGCCACACTTGATGATCTGTAAATCACCTCTTCTCATGTCCGCGATACTATAAAAAAAACTTAAACTTCTCCAATACGTGTTGGCCTGATCTCATCCCTTCTTTATGAATTAAGAAATGCTCAGATCAGCTAGCCCATAATTTTCCAAACTCTGCAACAAATGCCTTGCTTAATATTGTTTCCTTAATACCTGAAAGATGGTCTCCGTGGTACGAGTGAACAATAATGCTAGTGAACCTCTCAATCATCCTCATATCATTCTCTCTCCCTTTTCGCTAAAATCTTTGAGACTTTAATGAATCAACCACTAGTCCACCACCTCGCAAAAGCTGATCTTCTCCCTGAACAACTGTATAGATTTAGGGAGCGTCTAGAAATACAGCTGTAGCCCTTGATATATCCAAGGCATCTGACATGGAGGGCTGCTAATAAAAATAAAATTGTACAGTGTAACTGGACGAATACTAAATATAATTAGATCCTTCTTAGGCAATAGAACCATCCAGGCCGTCATTGATGGACGCACATCCAGACAGCAGAACATTACTGCGGGGGTGCCTCAGAGGTCAATCGTCGGATCACTATTATTCCTGATATTAATTAACGACCTCTCATAATATTGTGTCCAAGATGGATATATTTACTGGTGTTACAACGCTCTATAACATGCACGAGGAAAAAACCGATGTACTCAAATCTAAGACAATAGCAGAATCCTTCGAAAATGATCCCCAGACCGAAGTTGAATAGGGCCGTTATAGGATAGTAACATTTAATGCAAGTAAGACTAATCTGCTCTCCTTTAATTTCAAGAAACCTCTTCAACCACCGATATCCATGACAAATAACAACTTACTTGAGAATTCTCTCTTAAAACTCTTCGGCTTAACATTCACTGGAAATATGAACTGGAACAAATACATTAAGGGCGTTGCGAAGGATGTTCGTGTTCGAAGACTACTAACACTTGAGAGCAACCTGTACGTCTACAAAGCCACCATTCGCCCATGCATGGAATATTGTTTCCATATCTGGTCTGGTGCATCTACCATTACTCTCTCCCTCTTCGACAGTCTAAAAAAATCTCCAATCTAATAGGTACCGCTTTGTCGACTAGACTCCAACTCCTGTCTCATCTCCAAAATGTTGCATCCCTGGGACTGCTTTACAAGTATTTTAATGGAATGTGCTCTGATGAACTCATTGCACTTGTGTCCTCTCGACATAAATGTCCCTGGCAAACCCACTTAGCAACAAGATCACACATATTCACTGTTGTGGTCCCTAAATGACAGAAAGCTTTCTACTCTAATAGCTTCTTCCTTCGAACAGCTAGCCTTTGTAATCCCCTTGCTGCTACCCGCTTTTCTGATTGTACTGACATGCAAAAGTTCTAATGTAACGAAAATCAACATCTCGTTAATCTTTCCTAGGCATGGCTTCCAATTAGTAGCCTTACGTCCAAGTGGCGATACGCCTGGTTTGAGTGAAGTTAAGTAAAAAAATAAAGATTTACTCAATAACTTTTCGTTTAGTTTTAGACACCGCTATAGAGTGAAGGAAATTGTTTGTAACTGTTATAGTTGGTCGAGTATCTTTTGCGAATGTTTTACAGGAGGCATGGATCGAAACCCGATCGATCCGTTAGGAAAAAAATACAGCAGAGATTGAATCGCAATTTTTCTTCGGTGAGAAAGAAGAAGTAAGAAGGTGAAAAATTTATTTCAAAAACGGTTTGTACCGTGTGAATGCAGGCAAGTGTACTCTAATTTAATTATTCTATTTTTATTCATATAAGCAAATCGTGTTAAAAAGTTAATGAAAAATATTAAATTAACTTAAACAAATATTTAACTTTGGAGGTGGGTGGACCGACTTATTTAATAATTTAATATATATTTTTGTATAGTTTATATTTCAGAAAAAGGTTTAGTATTTGCATATTAAAAATATGAATATAATTTCCTTCATATTCACAACGTATTACACACACCTCTGCACTTTTCCTTATAATATTATAATCATGATAATAGATTTTATGAAGAAAACGTGATTACGAATTGAAATCAAAATGTTTGTTGAATGTTTGCTAAATTTGTTGTTTTTGTTTTTACTTTGATTTTAAAATATTAAAGAAAAAACACATGAACATATAATCTGGCTGACATAGTTGCAAAATTGTATTTTCTCCTGTATAAAACCAATATTTGTCATTGCTAGAAAAAAAATCAGTTAAGACCATTTTATTATTACGTTATAAAGCATCTTTAATTATCTTTAACTATAAAAATATTTGATGAATTCCAACGAAAATCGATTTGAATAATTACTCTTGAAAATACACAAATAGGTTCTTCGATAAACAATATCTGTTTTATTTCAAGTAGGGTTTTATAGAAAAAACATATATGATTAAATTATACTTTCTATAACTGTTCAGAATAATGATTTTTATTATGAAATATTTTATACATTTATAACGTTTAGCAACATTAATATAATCCCTCTATTACGCAACGTTAAACCGAAATATTATTTCATCTACTTTAACAACGTATTTCAAAAGTATCTTGTAATTATGTTTCATCGTCGAAGCGAAAAAGCAAAATTCTAATTTCATGAATGGGATTTACAACTGATTGTTCTGCATCCGGCTGTTTATTGCCAAGTGAAATTTGCCCGTTCTTATCGGCCGGCCAAGTGTTACATGTTTTTAGCCTGGCTGGTGAAGACAAGGCGGAAATAATGGTCGACATGAAACAATCTGTCGGAATAGCACGCTCGCTAATACACAAAGCACTTGAAGTAAGGATGAAAGAGGAAGAAAATCATTAGCATGATTCAAGGCTCGATTTTCTAATTTCTTCCGAAATTGAGTTCATAAAAAATTACGGTAAGGTGGTAGCATTCAAAGAATTTTTATTATCTCTCTCTCTCTCTGTCTCTGTCTCTCTCTCTCTCTCTCTCTCTCTCTCTCTCTATATATATATATATATATATATATATATCTCACACACATCCACACACACACGCACACACATAAAATTGAGATATGTACCATAGACGCGGGATATATCAAAAATATTTTAAAATATGAAAAAATAAAACATGAAACGCAACCAAGTGTCCAGATAAATAACACTGAAAATAAATAATCTATATATTAATACGTTAATACGCTTTGACCGTTCTCACCCTGAACAACCCTTAAAAGAAAAAAAATCTATATATTAATACGCTAATTCGCTTCGACTGACCATCGCTTTAATTAAATTAAATTATTCCAAATCGCACAAACATTTTATATACTGAACCCTTTTAGTATGAAAATTGAATATTCTAAAATGACAAGTAAACAATTGTTTTATATCGATAGGTTATCGCCAGCCTATGTCTAGTCGGTGCAGATCACAATCTCAATAAGTTCTTTATCGCCAGTAAGTTTCTGGTAGTCGCAATATTAATAAGTTAATTATCGCCAGCCAATGTTTGGTGGATACAGGCTACAGTTCTTATAAGTGTATTATCGCTAGCAAGTGTGTGGTGGGTGCAGATCAAAATGCTAAAAAGTTATTTATTGCTAGCCTGTGTATTGTGCGTGTAGATCACAATACTAATAAGTTGATTATCGCCAGCTAGTGTCTGGTGTATGCGGATCACAATACTAATAAGTTATTTATTCCAAGCCGCTATCTGATCTGTGAAGATCACATTATTAATTATTCAATGCAAGTTATGCAGGTCACAGTGCTAATAAGTTAGTTATCGCAACCAGTGAATAGTGGGTGCAGGTCACAATACTAATAAGTTAGTTATCCACAGTCAGTGTCTGATAAGTGCAGAGAACAATGCTAATAATTTATTTTTTGCCAGCCATGTATGGTAGGTGCAGGTAACGATCCTAATAAGTTCGTTATTTCCAGCTTGTGTCTGGCGGGTGTAAATCGCAATATTTCTGATTTATTTATGGTCAGAACGTGTCTGGTGTGTACAGTACACAATACTAATAAGTTATTTACCGCCATCTAGTGTTTGATGGATACAGACCACAAACCTCATAAGTTATTTATTGCTACCCAGTGCCCAGTAAGTGCAGATTATTGTATTAATATATTTTATCGCCAGCCAGTGTTTAGTGGGTAGAAATACCAATCCTAAAAAGTTATTTATCGTCAGCCAGTGTTTGGTGTGTGCAGATAACAATATTTATGAGTTATTTCTCTCCAGCCAGTGTTTGATGGGTGCAGATCACAACACTAATTACTAAGTTATAACCCAATCAGTATCTGGTGGATACAGATAACAATGCTAATAAGTTATTTATTTCCAGCCACTGTCTAGTGGTTGCAAGTCACAAGCTAAAACATTATTTAATGCCAACCAGTGTCTGGTGAGTACAGATCATAAAACTGAAAAGGTTTTAATTGCAAGCCTGTGTCCGGTGGGTACTGATCAATATACAAATAAGTTATTTATTGCAAGCTAGTGTATTGTTGATGGAAGTCACAATCATAAAAAGTTGGTTATAGTAAGTTAGTGTCTGCTAGATTCAGATTACAATACTTATGAGTTATTTATCGCCAGCACGTGTCCGGTGCGTACGGATCACAATACTAATGTTATCTTCAGCCATTGTCTGGTGGGTACATATCACAATACTTATAAGTTATTTATCGCCAGCTAGTGTATGGTAACTGCAGGTCACAATAGTAAAAAATTATTTACTCCCAGCCAGTGTCTTGTGGGTCAAGATAACAATACTAATAAGTTATTTATCACCAGCCATTGTATGGTGAGTACAGATCACAATACTAAAAAGTTATTAATCGCAAGCCAATGTCTGGTGAGTATACTTATAAACTAGCTTTTACCAGCCAGTGTCTGCTTGGTACTAATCACAATTTATCATAAGTTAATTTTTTTCCAGCCAGAGTCTGGTGAGTACAGAATTACACTACTAAGTTATTAATAGTAAGCTAATGTCTAGTGGGTACAGATCACAATACTAAGTTATCCCCAGCCAGTGTCTAGTTAGTACAGATAATAATACTAATAAGTTATTTATCGCCAGCCAGTGTATCGTTGGTGCAAGTCACAATCCATAAATATTATTATCGCCAGCCAGTGTCTATTAAATTCAGATCACAAAACTTAAAAGTGATTTATCCCCAGTCAGTGTCTGGTGAATTCAGAGAACAATGCTAATAAGTTATTTATCGCCAGCCATTGTCTGGTGAGTGCAGATCACAATACTAAAAAGTTATTAATCGCAAGCCAATGTCCGGTGTGTATAAATCACACTACTAATAAGTTATATACCGCAAGCCAGTGTCTTGTGCCTACAGATAAACATTACTAATATTCAGAGTTTGGTCGTTGCAGATCACAATACTAATAATTTTTATTGGCAGCAAGTTTCTGATTGGTATAGTTCACAGTAGTAATAACTTGTTTTTCGCGAGCCAGTGTCTAGTGGGTACAGATCACAACACTAATAAGTTATTTATCGCCAACCACTGTCTGGTGGGTACAGGTCATTACACTTATGTAATTTATCGCCAGCCAGTGTTTTTTAGTAAAGATCACAATATTAACAAGTTATTTATCGCCAGCGAGAGTCTGGTTAGTGCAGATCACAATATTAATTATTAGTTATCCCCAGCCGGTTTATTTTATTGCCAGTTAATGCATTGTAAGACCAGGTCACAATATTAATAAGTTAGTAATCGACAGCCGATTTATGCTGGGTGCAGATGATAATGTTGATAAGTTATTTATCGCCAGGCAATGTGTGGTTGATGCTAGTTGCAATCTTATTTAGTTCTCACGAGTCAGTATCTGGTAGGTGCAGATCGCTATAATGATACGTTGTTTATTGCCAGGCAGTTTCTGGTTTGTACTGACTACACTATCAATAAGTTATTTATCATCAGTCAGCATCTGTTGGGTGTAGATCACAATACTAAAAAGTTATTTATCGCCAGCCATTGTCTGGTGAGTACCGATAACAATGCATATAAGTTATTTATTGCCAGCCAGTGTCTTGTGAGTACAGATGCCAGTCTTAATAAGTTATTTATCGTCAGTTAATGTCTAGTGCATACAGATAAACGATACTAGTAAGTTATTTATGGCCAGCCAATGTCTGGTGTATACGGATCACAATACTAATAACTTATTTATCGCTGGTCAAATCCCAATACTAATAGGTTATTTATCGCTATAAAGTGTCTGGTGAGTAGAGACTATAATAATAATATATTATTTATTCCCATCCAGAGTCTAGTCGGTGCAGATAACAATACTTATAAGTTTTTTTTTAATCGACAGCCAGTGTTTGGTGGACACAGATCATAATACTAATAACTTTTTATTTGCCAGCTAGTGTCTGGTAGATTAAGATCACAACACTGATAAGTTATTTATCGCCAGCAAGTGCCTGGTGAGTATAGATTACAATACTAATAAGTTAGTAATCACCATGAATATACTGATGGGTGCTGATCACAATACTGATACATTAGTTATCTTCAGCTAGTGTCCGGTGGGTACAGATAATAATACTGATAAGAATGTATGGCTAATTACTGTATTGTAAGTTCAGGTTAAAATATTAATGTTAGTTATTCCCAAGCAGTTTATGGTAGGTTCAGGTCACAATATTTTTAAGTTAGTTATCTCCACTCAGGTGGGTGGAAACCACAATACTTATAATTTTAATATCGCTAGCCAATGTATGATGACACCAGGTCACAATCCTAATAAGTTAGTTATCGCCAACTAGAACATTATTGATGGATTCGAAATCAGAACTCACTCCAAACTGCATTAAATTAAAACAAAAAATGTGCTTCTTCACCAAAACACTAAACAGTATCACAAATCGGTCATGATAGTGCCGGATCTACATAAATTACACATCGATTTGCTTCTACACCACTTTACCTGACCCCTAGCGAGTTCTGGCGCTTCCCAAACCAAAAAGAGAAAAAGCTTTAGCTATAATGATATTAAAGGCTTCATGTTTTGACAAGCTTCTAGGCTTGACCTTTACTCCTGACCTGAAATGGAACACGTGTATTAAATCCATTGCCAAGGTCGCTGGCAAAATTGTGGGATCCTTATACCGCTCCAGTAGATATCTCACTCTTGATGCAATTCTTTACCTATTTAAAAGCCAGGTACGGCCAACGATGGAGTACTGTTTCCACATTTGGGCAAGAGCTGCTAGAAGCAGCTTATCCTGCCTTGGCAGAGTTCAAAATAGATTTCGTAGCTTAGTGGGGGATGCCCTTTTCTCTTCCTTACAACCCCTTTCCCACAGAAGAGACGTTGCGAGCATGTTTCTACTTTATCATTATTTTCATGATAGATGCTCGTCTGAGCTTCAATATATGGTCTCCCCTCGCCAAACTTTCACGAAAAACACTCCTCTAGCCAAAACCACTATCAATAATTCCCCCCACTCTTTATCTGTGCCGAAACCTAAATGAAGATTCCATGAACAAAGCTTCTTTCCTAGAACTTCATGCCTATGAAACTCTCTTCCGATTGCCTGCGTTGTAGCTGACTACAATCTGTCTTCAAGTCTAACGTAAACAAGTTCTTGATGCACCGCCCCCCCTAAGTAATCCAATTTACAAAATTCCCACTACTTACTTATCACATTGACTAATGTATATCCATTAAATCTTATCCTCGAGTGGCATCCGGGCTTTGATAAGTGGTGATTCCTGTGTAAAAAAATAAAAAGGACAGACTTCTACTAAAAAGCAGTAAAATTCTAACGAAGACTATGGGCCAGAGGCTTAAAAAGGGCTTAGTTTTCGAGTTGGTAGGCATTTAATTCATATGAGAAAATTTCAAGTGTTTCTAGGAGTATTTCTCATGCTGATTTCAAATCTGAAGAGATCTCCAGGCTAAATGTGCGCACTGCTCCAGAAAAAGGGAGATAATACAGGGTGTGTCATTTACGGAAAAAAGTCCATTTTCATGGTCCACTTCATGTAAAGTGAAATTTAAATAAGTAGTTTAACACATTAAAGTGTATCAACAAGAAGTTGATACGTCTATTCTCTTATATAATGTGTTTATTAAATTATGAATTTTCAGCAAATAAAATAACTTGTGTAAAACCACATCAACGAAAACGTTTCTTTCTATTGTCATATCGGTTTCTCAGATTGCAAATATCCTCATAAAACACTGCAGTTTACATTCGTTTGATAAAAGACATGAAATGCATTTATATACGTTTCTAAATCTTGTACCTTTCAAAAATCATAGATGGAAAAACTGTTTTCAAATACTTTTGGTGATTGAATGACTTTTCTTCATTTTGGAAGGTCATTTACTTTTTAATGTAATTTTCTCACACATGCACATTGATTGATATACAAACCTTAATGCTTAGAAGAATTTTGACTACATATATATATATATATATATATATATATATATATATATATATATATAAGAATATGATGAGTTATTTTTTAAAAAATGTTATGAAATAATACATTTTTTTTACACAGTGGTCACCACTTATCAAGACCCGGAAGCCACTCGGGGATAAGGGTTATTGCGTGTACAGTATGTTAGTATTGGAGATTTGATAAAGTGTCTTACTTAAGGGGGCAGTTTATCAGGATTTTTTTTATGTTGGACTTGAAGACATCCATGTTGTAGTTAAATGGGAAACAGGCAAACGGAACAGAGTTCCACAGGCGTGCAGTTCTAAGAAAGAAGCTTTATTCATGGAATCTACGTTTTGGTTTTGGCACAGATAAAGAGTGGGGAACATGTTTGGCAGTGGTTTGAGCTAGACGAGTATTTTTCGTGAAAGATTGACGAGGGGGGGCAGAAATTGGAGCTCAGATGAGCACTTGCCATGGAAGTAACGATAAAACATCATGTTCGCAATGTCTCTCCTATGGGAGAGAGGTTGCAGGGAAGAGAAAAGGGCATCCCCCACTAAGCCACGAAGCCTATTTTGCACTCTGTCAAGGCAGGATAGGCTGTTTTTAGCAGCTCCTGTCCAGATATGGCAACAGTAGTCCATCCTTTGACGTAATTGTCTTTTATATAGATAGAGAATTGCAAAAGCAGTGAGATATACTAATTACATATCTAAAAATATAAATGCTTAGCTCACCAAACCTTGATGGAACATGGTCTGCAAGCTATTGTATCACTGCCAGTCCATCTAAAATCAGTGCTGCATTTTTCGGAGCGTTTATTTTTGGCCGAATTTTAAAACAGAGGGAGGTAATTATTGACCAAAAAGACATATTTACTAAATGATTACCTCCCTTACATGATTTTAACGCTCAAGTTTTGCAATAAAATAATGAAATTAAATTCCAAAATAATAAAAAACACATCGTTCATCTGGAGATATTTTTAGATGTAGACTCTACGACATTGAATCTCTCCGAATCAAGTGAAATTTTTTCATATAGTTTGTGCGTCGACGGAATGATACGAAAATCATCTAGTAGTGATAAGGGCATTATCGCAAGACAATGTTGATGAATTAACTGGAATTTTGCTTAATACTTGTGCTTTGTTATTGAAAGATTTGTATGAAACAATTCTCATTTTTATAGCAACTCGAAACAGTAAATAGATGGTTATCAGCAACTTCGATAGTAAGAAAGAGAGAAAGAGAAATTGAGAAAAAAGAGAGGAGAAAAACTCATAATTACTACTATTACAACTCTATATTAAACAGATGGCTTTCAGTTTGTCAATCAATTTATCTTTCGTTTTATTTAATTATAAGTGGGGCGGGGTGGCGAAATGCCTAAGCGCGGGGCAAGAGATGTTGCCAGGAAAGTAAACTTCTACTCAATCATAGACAGAATATATTTTTGAAACTGTATAGTTTGTTAAAAACATCAGATTTTAAATAGAAAGTGCATTAAGTACATTGAAAAAACATGTTTTACTTACATTTAACTAATTTATACTAAAATTGTTTTCGATGAAACTTTACATTTCGTTTTTCAGTCAAGTAAATCATTTATGTCTATAAAATAACTGTCGGAATTATTTTACCGACGAGTAAAGGTAGGAGGGAAAGATGTTTAAAGCTTGCAAAGAAATGGCGTCGTTGCTTACAAACAATCGTTTAATGCAACCGTAACAAACGTAATAGACGAATTTAAAATACGTTTTTTCTGTGAAAGTCAGAAAAAAAATTTGTACCGCGAGAGAACACAAGACTTGAGTATTTAGATAGCATGTAAAATCTGAGCAGTCAGTTTTGGGTAACAGAAAAATGGTTTAGCGTCCTCC
>NC_136510.1:55628422-55755922 GCF_053919585.1 Euprymna scolopes | reverse complement strand
TATGTAAACTTTAAATGTAACAAGGATCATAACAAATATATATATCCATAATTAAAGTAAAACATTGATGAAATAAGTATCATGAAAGATAACGGATAGGTAGTCTAATGACATAAAAAATTCTATAACAAATTTGAATGGTAACATTATGTTTAAATTGAGACGTGTTTACACATCTGCATTTAATTACAAGTGTGGAATATGCATAAAAATAATTGATAAAACAGCATAGAAATATTATTTATTCAATTGAAAATATTGTTGGAATCATTTGTTTATAAACTAATAGCAACGGTGTTAAGCTATCCTTAACAACAAAACATTTCTGAGAAACTTGCTTTTTATTAATTGAGAGGTTTCAATCTTGTTGATGCTAAGATCAAGATGATTACGTGTATCAGAATTTTCGGGGAATTTTTCTCTAGCAGAAAACTGCGAATAAAATATAAAAAAACTCGTAATTTCTCGTTTTAAAGTGGGTTGTTTATTTTATTTATGGAATATACTTCCAAAATAAACCATTAAAGTTGTTTAAAAATAATAGAAATATTATTGTTTATTCAAAAAAAAACCCAGTGTTTATAAAGTGCCGGCGCGCATTCATGCAGCCATTTCTTTATATATGAAATCAATTGAATTTTACGAGTTACATTTTTTTTTAATTTTTAAACTTTAAAAATCTATCAAACTTTTTATATTGGTTCAATTTTTACGATATTTTCAGGGTCAATGTGAAATTTCATGCTCTTTCCAATAAACCGAATATAATATTTTAGACAAACGTTTTTTTTTAAATTCGCTCCCCCATTTTGAAATGTCTATTAAAATTTAAATAATTAATTAACTCGCCAACGTTTTATATATCACAAATTTAAGATAAAAAATTAATAAATAAAATATTCTAATTTAAGATAAAAAAAAGTGCTTTTTGGAAATTTACCTGTAAAGTCCAAAGTGTAAAGACTTCTTTTTTTTTTTAAATCACGTTGATTTTTTAAGTGAAAGCTCATGCTATGCTTCGATTGTCAAGTAAATAGCGGACGCTAACGACAGTTTTTTCTATTTCATTCAAGGTTTTCTTCTTTTTAGATATGTAAAAAATCACTCGATAAAGAAGAAATAAAATATATTAATCAAAAACTTGTGTATTTCATTAAGAGAATAAAAAAGAAATAAAAAAATCGGTAAAGTGCTTTTTAACGGCAAAAACTGATAAGTGAATGTGTTCAATTTTCATCTACGGTGACCCCAAAATACTAATTTTTGTTTACAGCAGCAATAGAAAGATACATTAATTGTGGTGCTTAGAAGCCACCGGAAGATAAACGCGAAGAAAAACAGACGTCTGTCTCCCTTTATATGAACAGTGAAAAACATCTGAGTATTTTTTGAATTCTTGTTTAAAAAAGTATTTTATTTAAAAATGACGTGGAATATAAGTAAAAATATGGATAAATTCTTTACAATGAAGAATGGAAGTACCCATTGAATAGTATTTTTAAAGGTAAGTGATTTTTTGGAATTTATATATATTTTTTATAATCGAAGTGAAATTTCGTGGATTTTCTTTAAATCGTTTTAAAGAAAACCGATTAAAAAACAAATATTGCATAATTTGCTAATAAACCTGTTATATTTTATAAATTTGGTCTGTTCTCGTTTAATTGAAAAAAATTAGGGTGTGAATTACATTTTTCAAGTAGTTATAAGCTTCGAAAGATAGTAAGTGTAATTATTCAAGTTCTTTCACGCATTTTCAATGGTGGCTTCTAACGCACCCACAAGATGATCACCAGTCAATCATTTTCTTAAGATTGTACTTAGTTTGCTGCAATTTTGAAAGTTTATTCCAACCAAAAATACCATATTTTTGCGTGGTCGCTAATTTGAAATACTTTCAACCTGGAAAAATATTTTTCGTGTAAAAATAAGGAAACATCCTTGGACAAGTGTTGACCTTAATAGATCGTCACTCTGAATTTCTCTCAATTCCATTTGAAAACATTTTGATACTGTCTCCACCTTCACACCAAAGAGTGTAGCAAACAATTTGGAATCATTTTTATGCAGAGGTAAGTCAGCTAAACGTGATACAAATTCGTTTCGCAAATCTTTGATTACATTCACAAATAGTTCCGCATAATGTAGTTTAATTGTTTCGAATGATGCTAAATAACCATGATTTTTATTTCAAAGTTAGTGATTCCACAACACAAGTGTTCCTTTCAAAGACAACAATATAATTATACATCTCATTTATCCGCTGAGTTTTACCTTAAATTACCTATTTACAATGCCTCCCCACGTCACAGAGTTAGATGTTAAAGTAGTAAATTTAAATGATTCTGATAAGCCATAATGCATGAATCATACACAATTTAAAATACAAATGAATCTGGCTTAAACATATCTAGATTAGATACGAAAAGAGCATATATTAAAACATAAAAATATAAAGCTAAACACCAAAAGTATCTATAAACTAGGGAATAAGCATACAAAAATGAGAAGGTAAAAGTATATGTTTTTATATAGACGGATGTGGTTCTCGGTTGATGTACCGTGGCTAAATGTGTTGGATACGTACTCAAGAGTCAAAAGAATGAAAAGTATATGCTGTTATCACAGTCCTAATGATTACTATGGGTCAAATTGAAATCTGAAATATTTGTAATTTTAAATCGGAGATTCTTACTCATATTTCGTCTCCTAAAATCTACATAATATTCGTAATTAACAGATATCTAGAGAATCGCTTTATTAATCGATTTGTAACTGTTACAATTTGAAAAAAATCGGAAATATTGGAATTTTTATCAAGCATTTCGTTTTCCTTATAGCCTCTTATCATTAAGCTCAATTCAATTAACTATAGATACATTATGAACTATTATACGCCGAGTTCTAAAATTTATAGCGAACGTTTAGTTAGTTTTTGAAGAAGGCCTATACAGAAAAAAGGTATCTAACTTCATATAAATGAATATGCCTCAATTAATGAGAAAATCCAAGTTGAAATGTGACTTATATGGAATTAATGTCAGGATTCACTGAAGAGGTCTTATTTGCATTGGAATAATAAAAAATGTGATCTTAGGAATTGAGTTAAATAAAGAAGAATATAGTATAATACAGATCAAGGGCAAACGTTAGGGCAAACACTGAGATGAAGTTTGTGTGTTCTTCCAATATTTCCTTTAGATTAACAAGGAGACTAATCTAAAGAGAGTTCAAAGGAATATGGATAACATATCAGCATGAAATGTTTGGAAGCGATCTGTGACGTGGGTGTTTTAGAAAGACTGGAACACATTATGAGATATACCTAACAAACATGTATAATGATGAATTTTAAACAGAATTGAGAGCGTAGATATAAATTTACTAATTAATAATCATCTCCGACTCCGGATTTTTTCAAGTTCTGTCTCCAATATACAAATAAACAAAAGTATCCTAATTATTTAACCGTTTTAGCTTTATGCTGAATTTCCCTAGCATCTGCACTCTTGTTTTTTAATTGATGTTTGTGTTGATAGTGTGTGCGACATTAATTAAAATGTTATTAGAGATAGTAGTAGTAGTAGTAGTAGTAGTAGTTACGTTTTTTTTAAATTCCGTACCCATTTTACTGAATCATTTTGATATATTTTCATATGAAAAAGCTAATAATTTCTATGGCAGGTTTGAACGGCTTCACTTCAGGTTATTTAGATTTTTGTTCTTCCATAGTGTTAAAAATATTAAAAAAATTATTATCTTCATTTTAAAATACTTAAAATTAAACAAAATGCAATATGGGGAGGCGGATAAAAGCCCTGATTATCAGTAAAAACTCTTTATTTGGAGCACTAGTTTATTTAGTCACACTGAAGAGCCATAGTAATCTGTAAATGGATACATGTAATAAGTTCGTTTGGTAATTAAACCACCAATTGCCATTAGTGATAATGAAAATCTTTTCTTAAACAAGCGACTAGAGCAGTCTTAAATGACATATTTCAAATAAACAGCAAGCGTTCCCTCCAGCGTGGCTTATTACTAATGTCACAGTTGATAGACCTTACGACTATCGAAGAAAATGTTTGGGTATCAGTCTCAAATTGATACTATCACCTGTTTAACCACACTGAAGCGTTACGTTATTGCATTCCAACAAAAGCACCTGTACATCTGTGTATTAAATTCAATATTTGTCTTTATCTAGATCAGTGGTTCTCAACCCTTTTTTACTCATGGACCCCTTTTCCCTTCTTTTTATCTTGGTGGGCCCCTTCATAACTATTGGCCATAAGACAATCTTCTATTTTTCACTAATATAAATTTTGATGCTTTTATAATCCAAGAAATAATATATAATTAAGCTTTATTTTTAAATGAAAACTAATTTAATGGGGTGAACCTGGAAAATAGAAATATTATAGTTAAAATAACTTGAATGATTGTAAAAAAGTATACAAAATTACAGTATAAATTAAATTTTTAATAATAAAAGTATTCTGGGTTGGTTTTCTTCATGGGCCACCAAAATATCGCTGCGGACCCCTATTTTGTTATGTTTTGCTTGTGGACCCCCAGAAATATTCCATGGACCCCTAGGGTTTATGTGGACTTCGGTAGAGAACTCCTGATCTACATGGGCACACATGTAAAGTAATGTATGCATTTAATGACAGTTTCTAATCCGATTAGTTTCTGTTGACACTTAATATGACAACTCTTTTAATGTGGCATTATTCGAAGACATCAAAAGCCAAACAATGCTTTCCATAACTCCGACAAATGATCATACGTTAGAATTCTATCAAAATAACTTCGTTTAGAACGGAGCAAGTTATTTTGAATCATGAGAAGTGGAAGAAGACTTGAGTGTTAGAATGTTTCAAAAACGTTGATGCTTCTAACAGATAAGTGGTTATTGTTTTAAAAACAAAAGGGAGAAATCAGGTTGAAGATTCGCGAAAGGAAATGTTCTAAAGCAAAACGGGGAAAAATGGACTTTCAAGATGGCAATTTTTGTTCTAATTTTGAACAGTTATCATTTTGTGCCGAGAAATGTGTGGGTGTAGGAAAAATGGATTTAAATGAAGTGAGTAGAAAAAACGAAAAAACAAAAAGAAAGAAAACATTAATAAAAATGATTCATATGAGCAGGCGAAATATAAACGTGTAAGAAAAAAAAACAAATAAAAATGAAAGAGGGAATGATAAGAAGGAAGAAAGAAAACGTAAAAAGAGAGGAAATAAAATAGACGTGTAAAGGAAGAGACAAAGAAAAGGGGAAGAAAAAAGGATTAAAAATCAAACAATGAAAGTCTAAGCTAAATTCAACTATACAGATGTTAAGAAACAGAATAGGGGAAGTAAAGTAAAAATGAAAGAAGAAATAGAAATGAAATGCAAAGAAATAGAAATGAAATACAAAGAAATAGAAATGAAATGCACAGAAATAGAAATGATATACAAAGATATAGAAATGAAATGCAAAGAAATAGAAATGAAATGCAAAGAAATAGAAATGAAATGCAAAGAAATAGAAATGAAATACAAAGATATAGAAATGAAATGCAAAGAAATAGAAATGAAATGCAAAGAAATAGAAATGAAATGCACAGAAAGAGAAATGAAATGCAAAGAAATAGAAATGAAATACAAAGAAATAGAAATGAAATACAAAGATATAGAAATGAAATGCAAAGAAATAGAAATGAAATACAAAGATATAGAAATGAAATGCAAAGAAATAGAAATGAAATGCAAAGAAATAGAAATGAAATGCAAAGAAATAGAAATGAAATACAAAGATATAGAAATGAAATGCAAAGAAATAGAAATGAAATGCAAAGAAATAGAAATGAAATGCACAGAAATAGAAATGAAATGCAAAGAAATAGAAATGAAATACAAAGAAATAGAAATGAAATACAAAGATATAGAAATGAAATGCAAAGAAATAGAAATGAAATACAAAGATATAGAAATGAAATACAAAGATATAGAAATGAAATGCAAAGAAATAGAAATGAAATACAAAGAAATAGAAATGAAATGCACAGAAATAGAAATGAAATGCACAGAAATAGAAATGAGATGCAAAGAAATAGAAATGAAATGCACAGAAATAGAAATGAAATGCAAATAAATAGAAATGAAATGCACAGAAATAGAAATGAAATAGAAAGAAATAGAAATGAAATGCACAGAAATAGA
This sequence comes from Euprymna scolopes, assembly GCF_053919585.1. Lineage (NCBI taxonomy): Eukaryota > Metazoa > Mollusca > Cephalopoda > Sepiida > Sepiolidae > Euprymna > Euprymna scolopes. The sequence goes on along the minus strand of NC_136510.1, from coordinate 55,749,712 downwards.
AATGAAATGCACAGAAATAGAAATGAAATGCACAGAAATAGAAATGAGATGCAAAGAAATAAAAATGAAATACAAAGAAATAGAAATGAAATACAAAGAAATAGAAATGAAATACAAAGATATAGAAATGAAATACAAAGAAATAGAAATGAAATACAAAGAAATAGAAATGAAATACAAAGATATAGAAATGAAATGCAAAGAAATAGAAATGAAATGCAAAGAAATAGAAATGAAATGCACAGAAATAGAAATGAAATGCACAGAAATAGAAATGAAATACAAAGATATAGAAATGAAATACAAAGATATAGAAATGAAATGCAAAGAAATAGAAATGAAATACAAAGAAATAGAAATGAAATACAAAGATATAGAAATGAAATGCAAAGAAATAGAAATGAAATGAAAAGAAATAGAAATGAAATGCACAGAAATAGAAATGAAATACAAAGAAATAGAAATGAAATACAAAGATATAGAAATGAAATGCAAAGAAATAGAAATGAAATACAAAGAAATAGAAATGAAATACAAAGATATAGAAATGAAATGCAAAGAAATAGAAATGAAATGCAAAGAAATAGAAATGAAATACAAAGATATAGAAATGAAATGCAAAGAAATAGAAATGAAATGCAAAGAAATAGAAATGAAATGCAAAGAAATAGAAATGAAATGCACAGAAATAGAAATGAGATGCAAAGAAATAAAAATGAAATACAAAGAAATAGAAATGAAATGCAAAGAAATAGAAATGAAATGCAAAGAAATAGAAATGAAATGCAAAGAAATACAAATGAAATGCAAATAAAGAAAAATGAAATGCAAAGAAATAGAAACGAAATGCAAAGAAATAGAAATGAAATGCAAAGAAATAGAAATGAAATGCAAAGAAATAGAAATGAAATGCAAAGTAATAAAAATGAAATAAAAAGAAATAGAAATGAAATGCAAAGATATAGAAATGAAATGCAAAGAAATAGAAATGAAATGCACAGAAATAGAAATGAAATGCAAAGAAATAGAAATGAAATACAAAGAAATAGAAATGAAATACAAAGATATAGAAATGAAATGCAAAGAAATAGAAATGAAATACAAAGATATAGAAATGAAATACAAAGATATAGAAATGAAATGCAAAGAAATAGAAATGAAATACAAAGAAATAGAAATGAAATGCACAGAAATAGAAATGAAATGCACAGAAATAGAAATGAGATGCAAAGAAATAGAAATGAAATGCACAGAAATAGAAATGAAATGCAAATAAATAGAAATGAAATGCACAGAAATAGAAATGAAATAGAAAGAAATAGAAATGAAATGCACAGAAATAGAAATGAAATGCACAGAAATAGAAATGAAATGCACAGAAATAGAAATGAGATGCAAAGAAATAAAAATGAAATACAAAGAAATAGAAATGAAATACAAAGAAATAGAAATGAAATACAAAGATATAGAAATGAAATACAAAGAAATAGAAATGAAATACAAAGAAATAGAAATGAAATACAAAGATATAGAAATGAAATGCAAAGAAATAGAAATGAAATGCAAAGAAATAGAAATGAAATGCACAGAAATAGAAATGAAATGCACAGAAATAGAAATGAAATACAAAGATATAGAAATGAAATACAAAGATATAGAAATGAAATGCAAAGAAATAGAAATGAAATACAAAGAAATAGAAATGAAATACAAAGATATAGAAATGAAATGCAAAGAAATAGAAATGAAATGAAAAGAAATAGAAATGAAATGCACAGAAATAGAAATGAAATACAAAGAAATAGAAATGAAATACAAAGATATAGAAATGAAATGCAAAGAAATAGAAATGAAATACAAAGAAATAGAAATGAAATACAAAGATATAGAAATGAAATGCAAAGAAATAGAAATGAAATGCAAAGAAATAGAAATGAAATACAAAGATATAGAAATGAAATGCAAAGAAATAGAAATGAAATGCAAAGAAATAGAAATGAAATGCAAAGAAATAGAAATGAAATGCACAGAAATAGAAATGAGATGCAAAGAAATAAAAATGAAATACAAAGAAATAGAAATGAAATACAAAGAAATAGAAATGAAATACAAAGAAATAGAAATGAAATACAAAGAAATAGAAATGAAATGCAAAGAAATAGAAATGAAATGCAAAGAAATACAAATGAAATGCAAATAAAGAAAAATGAAATGCAAAGAAATAGAAATGAAATGCAAAGAAATAGAAATGAAATGCACAGAAATAGAAATGAGATGCAAAGAAATAAAAATGAAATACAAAGAAATAGAAATGAAATACAAAGAAATAGAAATGAAATACAAAGAAATAGAAATGAAATACAAAGAAATAGAAATGAAATGCAAAGAAATAGAAATGAAATGCAAAGAAATACAAATGAAATGCAAATAAAGAAAAATGAAATGCAAAGAAATAGAAACGAAATGCAAAGAAATAGAAATGAAATGCAAAGAAATAGAAATGAAATGCAAAGAAATAGAAATGAAATGCAAAGTAATAAAAATGAAATACAAAGAAATAGAAATGAAATGCAAAGATATAGAAATGAAATGCAAAGAAATAGAAATGAAATGCAAAGAAATAGAAATGAAATGCACAGAAATAGAAATGAGATGCAAAGAAATAAAAATGAAATACAAAGAAATAGAAATGAAATGCAAAGAAATAGAAATGAAATACAAAGAAATAGAAATGAAATACAAAGAAATAGAAATGAAATACAAAGATATAGAAATGAAATGCAAAGAAATAGAAATGAAATGCAAAGAAATAGAAATGAAATACAAAGATATAGAAATGAAATGCAAATAAATAGAAATGAAATGCAAAGAAATAGAAATGAAATACAAAGAAATAGAAATGAAATGCAAAGAAATAGAAATGAAATGCAAAGATATAGAAATGAAATACAAAGATATAGAAATGAAATGCAAAGAAATAGAAATGAAATACAAAGAAATAGAAATGAAATACAAAGATATAGAAATGAAATGCAAAGAAATAGAAATGACATGCAAAGAAATAGAAATGAAATGCACAGAAATAGAAATGAAATGCACAGAAACAGAAATGAAATGCACAGAAATAGAAATGAAATGCACAGAAATAGAAATGAAATACAAAGATATAGAAATGAAATGCAAAGAAATAGAAATGAAATGCACAGAAAGAGAAATGAAATGCAAAGAAATAGAAATGAAATGCAAAGAAATAGAAATGAAATACAAAGAAATAGAAATGAAATGCAAAGAAATAGAAATGAAATGCAAAGAAATAGAAATGAAATGCACAGAAATAGAAATGAAATGCACAGAAATAAAAATGAAATACAAAGAAATAAAAATGAAATACAAAGAAATAGAAATGAAATGCAAAGAAATAGAAATGAAATGCAAAGAAATAGAATGAAATGCAAAGAAATAGAATGAAATGCAAAGAAATAGAAATAAAATGCAAAGAAATAAAAATGAAATGCAAAGAAATAGAAACGAAATGCAAAGAAATAGAAATGAAATGCAAAGAAATAGAAATGAAATGCAAAGAAATAGAAATGAAATTCAAAGAAATAAAAATGAAATGCAAAGAAATAAAAATGAAATACAAAGAAATAGAAATAAAATACAAAGAAATAGAAATGAAATGCAAAGATATAGAAATGAAATGCAAAGAAATAGAAATGAAATGCAAAGAAATAGAAATGAAATGCACAGAAATAGAAATGAGATGCAAAGAAATAAAAATGAAATACAAAGAAATAGAAATGAAATGCAAAGAAATAGAAATGAAATGCAAAGAAATAGAAATGAAATGCAAATAAATAGAAATGAAATGCAAAGAAATACAAATGAAATGCAAAGAAATAGAAATGAAATGCAAAGAAATAGAAATGAAATGCAAAGAAATAGAAATGAAATGCAAATAAATAGAAATGAAATGCAAAGAAATAGAAATGAAATGCAAAGAAAAAGAAATGAAATGCAAATAAATAGAAATTAAATGCAAAGAAATAGAAATGAAATGCAAAGAAATAGAAATGAAATGCAAAGAAATAGAAATGAAATGCAGAGAAATAGAAATGAAATGCAAAGAAATAGAAATGAAATGCAAAGAAATAGAAATGAAATACAAAGAAATACAAATGAAATGCAAAGAAATACAAATGCAATGCAAAGAAATACAAATGAAATGCAAATAAATAGAAATGAAATGCAAAGAAATACAAATGAAAGGCAAAGAAATAGAAATGAAATGCAAAGAAATAGAAATGAAATGCAAATAAATAGAAATGAAATGCAAAGAAATAGAAATGAAATGCAAAGAAATAGAAATGAAATGCAAAGAAATAGAAATGAAATGCAAATAAATAGAAATGAAATGCAAAGAAATAGAAATGAAATGCAAATAAATAGAAATGAAATGCAAAGAAATAGAAATGAAATGCAAATAAATAGAAATGAAATGCAAAGAAATAGAAATGAAATGCAAAGAACTAGAAATGAAATGCAAAGAAATAGAAATGAAATGCAAAGAAATAGAAATGAAATGCAAATAAATAGAAATGAAATGCAAAGAAATAAAAATGAAATGCAAAGAAATAGAAAGAAAATGCAAATAAATAGAAATGAAATGCAAATAAATAGAAATGAAATACAAAGAAATAGAAATGAAATGCAAAGAAATAAAAATGAAATGCAAATAAATAGAAATGAAATGCAAAGAAATAAAAATGAAATGCAAAGAAATAGAAATGAAATGCAAATAAATAGAAATGAAATGCAAATAAATAGAAATGAAATGCAAATAAATAGAAATTAAATGCAAAGAAATAGAAATGAAATACAAAGAAATAGAAATGAAATGCAAAGAAATAGAAATGAAATGCAAATAAATAGAAATGAAATGCTAAGAAATAGAAATGAAATGCACAGAAATAGAAATGAAATGCAAAGAAAAACAAATGAAATGCAAAGAAATAGAAATGAAATGCAAAGAAATAGAAATTAAATGCAAAGAAAAACAAATGAAATGCAAAGAAATAGAAATGAAATGCAAAGAAATACAAATGAAATGCAAAGAAATAGAAATTAAATACAAAGAAATATAAATGAAATACAAAGAAATAGAAATTCAATACAAAGAAATAGAAATGAAATACAAAGAAATAGAAATGAAATGCAAAGAAATAGAAATGAAATGACAAGAAATAGAAATGAAATACAAAGAAATAGAAATGAAATGACAAGAAATAGAAATGAAATACAAAGAAATAGAAATGAAATGACAAGAAATAGAAATGAAATACAAAGAAATAGAAATGAAATGACAAGAAATAGAAATGAAATGCAAATAAAGAGAAATGAAATGCAAATAAATAGAAATGAAATGCAAATAAATAGAAATGAAATGTAAATAAATAGAAATGAAATGCAAATAAATAGAAATGAAATGCAACGAAATAGAAATGAAATGCAACGGAATAGAAATGAAATGCAAAGAAATAGAAATGAAATACAAAGAAATAGAAATGAAATGCACAGAAATAAAAATGAAATGCAAAAAATAGAAATGAAATGCAAAGAAATAAAAATGAAATGCAAAGAAATAGAAATGAAATGCTAATAAATATAAATTGAATGCAAATAGATAGAAATGAAATACAAATAAGTAGACATGAAATGCAAATAAATATAAATGAAATGCAAATAAATATAAATGAAATGCACATAAATAGAAATGAAATGCAAAGAAATAGAAATGAAATACAAAGAAACAGAAATGAAATGGAAATAAATAAAAATGAAATGCAAAGAAATAGAAAGTAAATACAAAGAAATAGAAATGAAATGCAAAGAAATATAAATGAAATGCAAATAAATAGAAATGAAATGCAAAGAAATAGAAATGAAATGCAAAGAAATAGAAATGAAATGCAAAGAAATAGAAATGAAATGCACAGAAATAGAAATGAAATGCAAAGAAATAGAAATGAAATACAAAGAAATAGAAATGAAATGCAAAGAAATAGAAATGAAATGCACAGAAATAGAAATGAAATGCAAAGAAATAGAAATGAAATGCAAAGAAATAGAAATGAAATGCAAAGAAATAGAAATGAAATGCAAATAAAAATGAAATGCAAAGAAATAAAAATGAAATGCACAGAAATAAAAATGAAATGCAAAGAAATAAAAATAAAATGCAAAGAAATAAAAATAAAATTCAAAGAAATAAAAATAAAATGCAAATAAATAAAAATGAAATGCAAATAAATAAAAATGAAATGCAAAGAAAAACAAATGAAATGCAAGTAAATAAAAATGAAATGCAAAGAAATAGAAATGAAATGCAAAGAAATAGAAATGAAATGCAAAGAAATAGAAATGAAATGCAAAGAAATAGAAATGAAATGCAAAGAAATAGAAATGAAATAACAAGAAATAGAAATGAAATGCAAAGAAATAGAAATGAAATGCAAAGATATAGAAACGAAATGCAAATAAATAGAAATGAAATGCAAATAAATAGAAATGAAATACAAAGAAATAGAAATGAAATGCAAATAAATAAAAAGTGAAATGCAAATAAATATAAATGAAATGCAAATAAATAGAAATGAAATACAAAGAAATAGAAATGAAATGCAAAGAAATAGAAATGAAATGCAAATAAATAGAAATGAAATGCAAATAAATAGAAACGAAATGCAAAGAAATAGAAATGAAATGCAAATAAATAAAAAGTGAAATGCAAATAAATATAAATGAAATGCAAATAAATAGAAATGAAATACAAAGAAATAGAAATGAAATGCAAAGAAATAGAAATGAAATGCAAAGAAATAGAAATGAAATGCAAATAAATACAAATGAAATGCAAAGAAATAGAAATGAAATGCAAAGAAATAGAAATGAAATACAAAGAAATAGAAATTAAATACAAAGAAATAGAAATGAAATGCAAATAAATAGAAATGACATGCAAATAAATAAAAATGAAATGCAAATAAATAGAAATGAAATGTAAATAAATAGAAATGAAATGCAAATAAATAGAAATGAAATGCAACGAAATAGAAATGAAATGCAACGGAATAGAAATGAAATGCAAAGAAATAGAAATGAAATACAAAGAAATAGAAATGAAATGCACAGAAATAAAAATGAAATGCAAAAAATAGAAATGAAATGCAAAAAAATAAAAATGAAATGCAAAGAAATAGAAATGAAATGCTAATAAATATAAATGGAATGCAAATAGATAGAAATGAAATACAAATAAGTAGACATGAAATGCAAATAAATATAAATGAAATGCAAATAAATATAAATGAAATGCACATAAATAGAAAGAAATGCAAAGAAATAGAAATGAAATACAAAGAAACAGAAATGAAATGGAAATAAATAAAAATGAAATGCAAAGAAATAGAAATTAAATACAAAGAAATAGAAATGAAATGCAAAGAAATATAAATGAAATGCAAATAAATAGAAATGAAATGCAAAGAAATAGAAATGAAATGCAAAGAAATAGAAATGAAATACAAAGAAATAGAAATGAAATGCAAAGAAATAGAAATTAAATACAAAGAAATAGAAATGAAATACAAAGAAATAGAAATGAAATACAAAGAAATAGAAATGAAATGCAAAGAAATAGAAATGAAATACAAAGAAATAGAAATTAAATACAAAGAAATAGAAATGAAATACAAAGAAATATAAATGAAATACAAAGAAATAGAAATTAAATACAAAGAAATATAAATGAAATGCAAAGAAATAGAAATGAAATGCGAAGAAATAGAAATTAAATACAAAGAAATAGAAATTAAATACAAAGAAATAGAAATGAAATACAAAGAAATAGAAATGAAATGCAAAGAAATAGAAATGAAATGCACAGAAATAGAAATGAAATGCAAAGAAATAGAAATGAAATGCAAAGAAATAGAAATGAAATGCAAAGAAATAGAAATGAAATGCACAGAAATAGAAATGAAATGCAAAGAAATAGAAATGAAATACAAAGAAATAGAAATGAAATGCAAAGAAATAGAAATGAAATGCACAGAAATAGAAATGAAATGCAAAGAAATAGAAATGAAATGCAAAGAAATAGAAATGAAATGCAAATAAAAATGAAATGCAAAGAAATAAAAATGAAATGCACAGAAATAAAAATGAAATGCAAAGAAATAAAAATAAAATGCAAAGAAATAAAAATAAAATTCAAAGAAATAAAAATAAAATGCAAATAAATAAAAATGAAATGCAAATAAATAAAAATGAAATGCAAAGAAAAACAAATGAAATGCAAGTAAATAAAAATGAAATGCAAAGAAATATAAATGAAATGCAAAGAAATAGAAATGAAATGCAAAGAAATAGAAATGAAATGCAAAGAAATAGAAATGAAATGCAAAGAAATAGAAATGAAATAACAAGAAATAGAAATGAAATGCAAAGAAATAGAAATGAAATGCAAAGATATAGAAACGAAATGCAAATAAATAGAAATGAAATGCAAATAAATAGAAATGAAATACAAAGAAATAGAAATGAAATGCAAATAAATAAAAAGTGAAATGCAAATAAATATAAATGAAATGCAAATAAATAGAAATGAAACACAAAGAAATAGAAATGAAATGCAAAGAAATAGAAATGAAATGCAAATAAATAGAAATGAAATGCAAATAAATAGAAACGAAATGCAAAGAAATAGAAATGAAATGCAAATAAATAAAAAGTGAAATGCAAATAAATATAAATGAAATGCAAATAAATAGAAATGAAATACAAAGAAATAGAAATGAAATGCAAAGAAATAGAAATGAAATGCAAAGAAATAGAAATGAAATGCAAATAAATACAAATGAAATGCAAAGAAATAGAAATGAAATGCAAAGAAATAGAAATGAAATACAAAGAAATAGAAATTAAATACAAAGAAATAGAAATGAAATACAAAGAAATAGAAATGAAATGCAAAGAAATAGAAATTAAATACAAAGAAATAGAAATGAAATACAAAGAAATAGAAATGAAATGCAAAGAAATAGAAATTAAATACAAAGAAATAGAAATGAAATACAAAGAAATAGAAATTAAATACAAAGAAATAGAAATGAAATACAAAGAAATAGAAATGAAATGCAAAGAAATAGAAATGAAATGCAAAGAAATAGAAATTAAATACAAAGAAATATAAATGAAATACAAAGAAATAGAAATTAAATACAAAGAAATATAAATGAAATACAAAGAAATAGAAATGAAATGCAAAGAAATAGAAATTAAATACAAAGAAATATAAATGAAATACAAAGAAATAGAAATGAAATACAAAGAAATAGAAATTAAATACAAAGAAATATAAATGAAATGCAAAGAAATAGAAATGAAATGCAAAGAAATAGAAATTAAATACAAAGAAATTGAAATTAAATACAAAGAAATAGAAATGAAATGCAAAGAAATAGAAATGAAATGCAAAGAAATAGAAATTAAATACAAAGAAATAGAAATGAAATACAAAGAAATAGAAATGAAATGCAAAGAAATAGAAATTAAATACAAAGAAATAGAAATAAAATACAAAGAAATAGACATGAAATACAAAGAAATAGAAATTAAATACAAAGAAATATAAATGAAATGCAAAGAAATAGAAATGAAATGCAAAGAAATAGAAATTAAATACAAAGAAATAGAAATTAAATACAAAGAAATAGAAATGAAATACAAAGAAATAGAAATGAAATGCAAAGAAATAGAAATTAAATACAAAGAAATAGAAATGAAATACAAAGAAATAGAAATGAAATGCAAAGAAATAGAAATTAAATACAAAGAAATAGAAATGAAATACAAAGAAATAGAAATTAAATGCAAAGAAATAGAAATGAAATGCAAAGAAATAGAAATGAAATGCAAATAAATAGAAATGAAATGCAAAGAAATAGAAATGAAATGCAAAGAAATAGAAATGAAATGCAAAGAAATAGAAATGAAATGCAAAGAAATAGAAACGAAATGCAAATAAATAGAAATGAAATGCAAAGAAATAGAAATGAAATGCAAATAAATAGAAATGAAATGCAAAGAAATAGAAATGAAATGCAAATAAATAGAAATGAAATACAAAGAAATAGAAATGAAATGCAAAGAAATAAAAATGAAATGCAAATAAATAGAAATGAAATGCAAAGAAATAAAAATGAAATGCAAATAAATAGAAATGAAATGCAAATAAATAGAAATGAAATGCAAATAAATAGAAATGAAATGCAAATAAATAGAAATTAAATGCAAAGAAATAGAAATGAAATACAAAGAAATAGAAATGAAATGCAAAGAAATAGAAATGAAATGCAAATAAATAGAAATGAAATGCAAAGAAATAGAAATGAAATGCACAGAAATAGAAATGAAATGCAAAGAAATAGAAATGAAATGCAAAGAAAAACAAATGAAATGCAAAGAAATAGAAATGAAATGCAAAGAAATATAAATTAAATGCAAAGAAAAACAAATGAAATGCAAAGAAATAGAAATGAAATGCAAAGAAATACAAATGAAATGCAAAGAAATAGAAATTAAATACAAAGAAATATAAATGAAATACAAAGAAATAGAAATTAAATACAAAGAAATATAAATGAAATACAAAGAAATAGAAATGAAATGCAAAGAAATAGAAATGAAATGACAAGAAATAGAAATGAAATACAAAGAAATAGAAATGAAATGACAAGAAATAGAAATGAAATACAAAGAAATAGAAATGAAATGACAAGAAATAGAAATGAAATACAAAGAAATATAAATGAAATGACAAGAAATAGAAATGAAATGCAAATAAATAGAAATGAAATGCACAGAAATAGAAATGAGATGCAAAGAAATAAAAATGAAATACAAAGAAATAGAAATGAAATACAAAGAAATAGAAATGAAATGCAAAGAAATAGAAATGAAATGCAAAGAAATAAAAATGAAATGCAAAGAAATAAAAATGAAATGCAAAGAAATAAAAATAAAATGAAAATAAATAAAAATGAAATGCAAATAAATAAAAATGAAATGCAAAAAAATAAAAATGAAATGCAAATAAATAGAAATGACATGCAAATAAATAAAAATGAAATGCAAATAAATAGAAATGAAATGTAAATAAATGCAAATGAAATGCAAAAAATAGAAATGAAATGTAACGAAATAGAAATGAAATGCAAAGAAATAAAAATGAAATGCAAAGAAATAAAAATGAAATGCAAAGAAATAAAAATAAAATGAAAATAAATAAAAATGAAATGCAAATAAATAAAAATGAAATGCAAAAAAATAAAAATGAAATGCAAATAAATAGAAATGACATGCAAATAAATAAAAATGAAATGCAAATAAATAGAAATGAAATGTAAATAAATAGAAATGAAATGCAAATAAATAGAAATGAAATGCAACGAAATAGAAATGAAATGCAACGGAATAGAAATGAAATGCAAAGAAATAGAAATGAAATACAAAGAAATAGAAATGAAATGCACAGAAATAAAAATGAAATGCAAAAAATAGAAATGAAATGCAAAGAAATAAAAATGAAATGCAAAGAAATAGAAATGAAATGCTAATAAATATAAATGGAATGCAAATAGATAGAAATGAAATACAAATAAGTAGACATGAAATGCAAATAAATATAAATGAAATGCAAATAAATATAAATGAAATACAAAGAAATAGAAATTAAATACAAAGAAATATAAATGAAATACAAAGAAATAGAAATGAAATGCAAAGAAATAGAAATTAAATACAAAGAAATATAAATGAAATACAAAGAAATAGAAATGAAATACAAAGAAATAGAAATTAAATACAAAGAAATATAAATGAAATGCAAAGAAATAGAAATGAAATGCAAAGAAATAGAAATTAAATACAAAGAAATAGAAATTAAATACAAAGAAATAGAAATGAAATGCAAAGAAATAGAAATGAAATGCAAAGAAATAGAAATTAAATACAAAGAAATAGAAATGAAATACAAAGAAATAGAAATGAAATGCAAAGAAATAGAAATTAAATACAAAGAAATAGAAATGAAATACAAAGAAATAGAAATGAAATACAAAGAAATAGAAATTAAATACAAAGAAATATAAATGAAATGCAAAGAAATAGAAATGAAATGCGAAGAAATAGAAATTAAATACAAAGAAATAGAAATTAAATACAAAGAAATAGAAATGAAATACAAAGAAATAGAAATGAAATGCAAAGAAATAGAAATGAAATGCACAGAAATAGAAATGAAATGCAAAGAAATAGAAATGAAATGCAAAGAAATAGAAATGAAATGCAAAGAACTAGAAATGAAATGCACAGAAATAGAAATGAAATGCAAAGAAATAGAAATGAAATACAAAGAAATAGAAATGAAATGCAAAGAAATAGAAATGAAATGCACAGAAATAGAAATGAAATGCAAAGAAATAGAAATGAAATGCAAAGAAATAGAAATGAAATGCAAAGAAATAGAAATGAAATGCAAATAAAAATGAAATGCAAAGAAATAAAAATGAAATGCACAGAAATAAAAATGAAATGCAAAGAAATAAAAATAAAATGCAAAGAAATAAAAATAAAATTCAAAGAAATAAAAATAAAATGCAAATAAATAAAAATGAAATGCAAATAAATAAAAATGAAATGCAAAGAAAAACAAATGAAATGCAAGTAAATAAAAATGAAATGCAAAGAAATAGAAATGAAATGCAAAGAAATAGAAATGAAATGCAAAGAAATAGAAATGAAATGCAAAGAAATAGAAATGAAATGCAAAGAAATAGAAATGAAATGCAAAGAAATAGAAATGAAATAACAAGAAATAGAAATGAAATGCAAAGAAATAGAAATGAAATGCAAAGATATAGAAACGAAATGCAAATAAATAGAAATGAAATGCAAATAAATAGAAATGAAATACAAAGAAATAGAAATGAAATGCAAATAAATAAAAAGTGAAATGCAAATAAATATAAATGAAATGCAAATAAATAGAAATGAAATACAAAGAAATAGAAATGAAATGCAAAGAAATAGAAATGAAATGCAAATAAATAGAAATGAAATGCAAATAAATAGAAACGAAATGCAAAGAAATAGAAATGAAATGCAAATAAATAAAAAGTGAAATGCAAATAAATATAAATGAAATGCAAAGAAATAGAAATGAAATGCAAAGAAATAGAAATGAAATGCAAAGAAATAGAAATGAAATGCACAGAAATAGAAATGAAATGCAAAGAAATAGAAATGAAATACAAAGAAATAGAAATGAAATGCAAAGAAATAGAAATGAAATGCACAGAAATAGAAATGAAATGCAAAGAAATAGAAATGAAATGCAAAGAAATAGAAATGAAATGCAAATAAAAATGAAATGCAAAGAAATAAAAATGAAATGCACAGAAATAAAAATGAAATGCAAAGAAATAAAAATAAAATGCAAAGAAATAAAAATAAAATTCAAAGAAATAAAAATAAAATGCAAATAAATAAAAATGAAATGCAAATAAATAAAAATGAAATGCAAAGAAAAACAAATGAAATGCAAGTAAATAAAAATGAAATGCAAAGAAATATAAATGAAATGCAAATAAATAAAAAGTGAAATGCAAATAAATATAAATGAAATGCAAAGAAATAGAAATGAAATGCAAAGAAATAGAAATGAAATGCAAAGAAATAGAAATGAAATGCACAGAAATAGAAATGAAATGCAAAGAAATAGAAATGAAATACAAAGAAATAGAAATGAAATGCAAAGAAATAGAAATGAAATGCACAGAAATAGAAATGAAATGCAAAGAAATAGAAATGAAATGCAAAGAAATAGAAATGAAATGCAAATAAAAATGAAATGCAAAGAAATAAAAATGAAATGCACAGAAATAAAAATGAAATGCAAAGAAATAAAAATAAAATGCAAAGAAATAAAAATAAAATTCAAAGAAATAAAAATAAAATGCAAATAAATAAAAATGAAATGCAAATAAATAAAAATGAAATGCAAAGAAAAACAAATGAAATGCAAGTAAATAAAAATGAAATGCAAAGAAATATAAATGAAATGCAAAGAAATAGAAATGAAATGCAAAGAAATAGAAATGAAATGCAAAGAAATAGAAATGAAATGCAAAGAAATAGAAATGAAATAACAAGAAATAGAAATGAAATGCAAAGAAATAGAAATGAAATGCAAAGATATAGAAACGAAATGCAAATAAATAGAAATGAAATGCAAATAAATAGAAATGAAATACAAAGAAATAGAAATGAAATGCAAATAAATAAAAAGTGAAATGCAAATAAATATAAATGAAATGCAAATAAATAGAAATGAAATACAAAGAAATAGAAATGAAATGCAAAGAAATAGAAATGAAATGCAAAGAAATAGAAATGAAATGCAAATAAATACAAATGAAATGCAAAGAAATAGAAATGAAATGCAAAGAAATAGAAATGAAATACAAAGAAATAGAAATTAAATACAAAGAAATAGAAATGAAATACAAAGAAATAGAAATGAAATGCAAAGAAATAGAAATTAAATACAAAGAAATAGAAATGAAATACAAAGAAATAGAAATGAAATGCAAAGAAATAGAAATTAAATACAAAGAAATAGAAATGAAATACAAAGAAATAGAAATTAAATACAAAGAAATAGAAATGAAATACAAAGAAATAGAAATGAAATGCAAAGAAATAGAAATGAAATGCAAAGAAATAGAAATTAAATACAAAGAAATATAAATGAAATACAAAAAAATAGAAATTAAATACAAAGAAATATAAATGAAATACAAAGAAATAGAAATGAAATGCAAAGAAATAGAAATTAAATACAAAGAAATATAAATGAAATACAAAGAAATAGAAATGAAATACAAAGAAATAGAAATTAAATACAAAGAAATATAAATGAAATGCAAAGAAATAGAAATGAAATGCAAAGAAATAGAAATTAAATACAAAGAAATTGAAATTAAATACAAAGAAATAGAAATGAAATGCAAAGAAATAGAAATGAAATGCAAAGAAATAGAAATTAAATACAAAGAAATAGAAATGAAATACAAAGAAATAGAAATGAAATGCAAAGAAATAGAAATTAAATACAAAGAAATAGAAATAAAATACAAAGAAATAGAAATGAAATACAAAGAAATAGAAATTAAATACAAAGAAATATAAATGAAATGCAAAGAAATAGAAATGAAATGCAAAGAAATAGAAATTAAATACAAAGAAATAGAAATTAAATACAAAGAAATAGAAATGAAATACAAAGAAATAGAAATGAAATGCAAAGAAATAGAAATTAAATACAAAGAAATAGAAATGAAATACAAAGAAATAGAAATGAAATGCAAAGAAATAGAAATTAAATACAAAGAAATAGAAATGAAATACAAAGAAATAGAAATTAAATGCAAAGAAATAGAAATGAAATGCAAAGAAATAGAAATGAAATGCAAATAAATAGAAATGAAATGCAAAGAAATAGAAATGAAATGCAAAGAAATAGAAATGAAATGCAAAGAAATAGAAATGAAATGCAAAGAAATAGAAACGAAATGCAAATAAATAGAAATGAAATGCAAAGAAATAGAAATGAAATGCAAATAAATAGAAATGAAATGCAAAGAAATAGAAATGAAATGCAAATAAATAGAAATGAAATACAAAGAAATAGAAATGAAATGCAAAGAAATAAAAATGAAATGCAAATAAATAGAAATGAAATGCAAAGAAATAAAAATGAAATGCAAATAAATAGAAATGAAATGCAAATAAATAGAAATGAAATGCAAATAAATAGAAATGAAATGCAAATAAATAGAAATTAAATGCAAAGAAATAGAAATGAAATACAAAGAAATAGAAATGAAATGCAAAGAAATAGAAATGAAATGCAAATAAATAGAAATGAAATGCAAAGAAATAGAAATGAAATGCACAGAAATAGAAATGAAATGCAAAGAAATAGAAATGAAATGCAAAGAAAAACAAATGAAATGCAAAGAAATAGAAATGAAATGCAAAGAAATATAAATTAAATGCAAAGAAAAACAAATGAAATGCAAAGAAATAGAAATGAAATGCAAAGAAATACAAATGAAATGCAAAGAAATAGAAATTAAATACAAAGAAATATAAATGAAATACAAAGAAATAGAAATTAAATACAAAGAAATATAAATGAAATACAAAGAAATAGAAATGAAATGCAAAGAAATAGAAATGAAATGACAAGAAATAGAAATGAAATACAAAGAAATAGAAATGAAATGACAAGAAATAGAAATGAAATACAAAGAAATAGAAATGAAATGACAAGAAATAGAAATGAAATACAAAGAAATATAAATGAAATGACAAGAAATAGAAATGAAATGCAAATAAATAGAAATGAAATGCACAGAAATAGAAATGAGATGCAAAGAAATAAAAATGAAATACAAAGAAATAGAAATGAAATACAAAGAAATAGAAATGAAATGCAAAGAAATAGAAATGAAATGCAAAGAAATAAAAATGAAATGCAAAGAAATAAAAATGAAATGCAAAGAAATAAAAATAAAATGAAAATAAATAAAAATGAAATGCAAATAAATAAAAATGAAATGCAAAAAAATAAAAATGAAATG
Organism: Euprymna scolopes; assembly: GCF_053919585.1. Taxonomy (NCBI): domain Eukaryota; kingdom Metazoa; phylum Mollusca; class Cephalopoda; order Sepiida; family Sepiolidae; genus Euprymna; species Euprymna scolopes. Next base: position 55,732,943 of record NC_136510.1, on the reverse strand, counting down.
CAAATAAATAGAAATGACATGCAAATAAATAAAAATGAAATGCAAATAAATAGAAATGAAATGTAAATAAATGCAAATGAAATGCAAAAAATAGAAATGAAATGTAACGAAATAGAAATGAAATGCAAAGAAATAAAAATGAAATGCAAAGAAATAAAAATGAAATGCAAAGAAATAAAAATGAAATGCAAAGAAATAAAAATAAAATGAAAATAAATAAAAATGAAATGCAAATAAATAAAAATGAAATGCAAAAAAATAAAAATGAAATGCAAATAAATAGAAATGACATGCAAATAAATAAAAATGAAATGCAAATAAATAGAAATGAAATGTAAATAAATAGAAATGAAATGCAAATAAATAGAAATGAAATGCAACGAAATAGAAATGAAATGCAACGGAATAGAAATGAAATGCAAAGAAATAGAAATGAAATACAAAGAAATAGAAATGAAATGCACAGAAATAAAAATGAAATGCAAAAAATAGAAATGAAATGCAAAGAAATAAAAATGAAATGCAAAGAAATAGAAATGAAATGCTAATAAATATAAATGGAATGCAAATAGATAGAAATGAAATACAAATAAGTAGACATGAAATGCAAATAAATATAAATGAAATGCAAATAAATATAAATGAAATACAAAGAAATAGAAATTAAATACAAAGAAATATAAATGAAATACAAAGAAATAGAAATGAAATGCAAAGAAATAGAAATTAAATACAAAGAAATATAAATGAAATACAAAGAAATAGAAATGAAATACAAAGAAATAGAAATTAAATACAAAGAAATATAAATGAAATGCAAAGAAATAGAAATGAAATGCAAAGAAATAGAAATTAAATACAAAGAAATAGAAATTAAATACAAAGAAATAGAAATGAAATGCAAAGAAATAGAAATGAAATGCAAAGAAATAGAAATTAAATACAAAGAAATAGAAATGAAATACAAAGAAATAGAAATGAAATGCAAAGAAATAGAAATTAAATACAAAGAAATAGAAATGAAATACAAAGAAATAGAAATGAAATACAAAGAAATAGAAATTAAATACAAAGAAATATAAATGAAATGCAAAGAAATAGAAATGAAATGCGAAGAAATAGAAATTAAATACAAAGAAATAGAAATTAAATACAAAGAAATAGAAATGAAATACAAAGAAATAGAAATGAAATGCAAAGAAATAGAAATGAAATGCACAGAAATAGAAATGAAATGCAAAGAAATAGAAATGAAATGCAAAGAAATAGAAATGAAATGCAAAGAAATAGAAATGAAATGCACAGAAATAGAAATGAAATGCAAAGAAATAGAAATGAAATACAAAGAAATAGAAATGAAATGCAAAGAAATAGAAATGAAATGCACAGAAATAGAAATGAAATGCAAAGAAATAGAAATGAAATGCAAAGAAATAGAAATGAAATGCAAAGAAATAGAAATGAAATGCAAATAAAAATGAAATGCAAAGAAATAAAAATGAAATGCACAGAAATAAAAATGAAATGCAAAGAAATAAAAATAAAATGCAAAGAAATAAAAATAAAATTCAAAGAAATAAAAATAAAATGCAAATAAATAAAAATGAAATGCAAATAAATAAAAATGAAATGCAAAGAAAAACAAATGAAATGCAAGTAAATAAAAATGAAATGCAAAGAAATAGAAATGAAATGCAAAGAAATAGAAATGAAATGCAAAGAAATAGAAATGAAATGCAAAGAAATAGAAATGAAATGCAAAGAAATAGAAATGAAATGCAAAGAAATAGAAATGAAATAACAAGAAATAGAAATGAAATGCAAAGAAATAGAAATGAAATGCAAAGATATAGAAACGAAATGCAAAGAAATAGAAATGAAATGCAAATAAATAGAAATGAAATACAAAGAAATAGAAATGAAATGCAAATAAATAAAAAGTGAAATGCAAATAAATATAAATGAAATGCAAATAAATAGAAATGAAATACAAAGAAATAGAAATGAAATGCAAAGAAATAGAAATGAAATGCAAATAAATAGAAATGAAATGCAAATAAATAGAAACGAAATGCAAAGAAATAGAAATGAAATGCAAATAAATAAAAAGTGAAATGCAAATAAATATAAATGAAATGCAAATAAATAGAAATGAAATACAAAGAAATAGAAATGAAATGCAAAGAAATAGAAATGAAATGCAAAGAAATAGAAATGAAATGCAAATAAATACAAATGAAATGCAAAGAAATAGAAATGAAATGCAAAGAAATAGAAATGAAATACAAAGAAATAGAAATTAAATACAAAGAAATAGAAATGAAATACAAAGAAATAGAAATGAAATGCAAAGAAATAGAAATTAAATACAAAGAAATAGAAATGAAATACAAAGAAATAGAAATGAAATGCAAAGAAATAGAAATTAAATACAAAGAAATAGAAATGAAATACTAAGAAATAGAAATTAAATACAAAGAAATAGAAATGAAATACAAAGAAATAGAAATGAAATGCAAAGAAATAGAAATGAAATGCAAAGAAATAGAAATTAAATACAAAGAAATATAAATGAAATACAAAGAAATAGAAATGAAATGCAAAGAAATAGAAATTAAATACAAAGAAATATAAATGAAATACAAAGAAATAGAAATGAAATACAAAGAAATAGAAATTAAATACAAAGAAATATAAATGAAATGCAAAGAAATAGAAATGAAATGCAAAGAAATAGAAATTAAATACAAAGAAATAGAAATTAAATACAAAGAAATAGAAATGAAATGCAAAGAAATAGAAATGAAATGCAAAGAAATAGAAATTAAATACAAAGAAATAGAAATGAAATACAAAGAAATAGAAATGAAATGCAAAGAAATAGAAATTAAATACAAAGAAATAGAAATGAAATACAAAGAAATAGAAATTAAATGCAAAGAAATAGAAATTAAATACAAAGAAATATAAATGAAATGCAAAGAAATAGAAATGAAATGCAAAGAAATAGAAATGAAATGCAAAGAAATAGAAATGAAATGCAAAGAAATAGAAATGAAATACAAAGAAATAGAAACGAAATGCAAATAAATAGAAATGAAATACAAAGAAATAGAAATGAAATACAAAGAAATAGAAATGAAATGCAAAGAAATACAAATGAAATGCAAATAAATAGAAATGAAATGCAAAGAAATAGAAATTAAATGCAAAGAAATAGAAATGAAATGCAAAGAAATAGAAATGAAATGCAAATAAATAGAAATGAAATGCAAAGAAATAGAAATGAAATGCAAAGAAATAGAAATGAAATGCAAAGAAATAGAAATGAAATGCAAAGAAATAGAAACGAAATGCAAATAAATAGAAATGAAATGCAAAGAAATAAAAATGAAATGCAAATAAATAGAAATGAAATGCAAAGAAATAAAAATGAAATGCAAATAAATAGAAATGAAATGCAAATAAATAGAAATGAAATGCAAATAAATAGAAATGAAATGCAAATAAATAGAAATTAAATGCAAAGAAATAGAAATGAAATACAAAGACATAGAAATGAAATGCAAAGAAATAGAAATGAAATGCAAATAAATAGAAATGAAATGCAAATAAATAGAAATGAAATACAAAGAAATAGAAATGAAATGCAAAGAAATAGAAATGAAATGCAAAGAAAAACAAATGAAATGCAAAGAAATAGAAATGAAATGCAAAGAAATATAAATTAAATGCAAAGAAAAACAAATGAAATGCAAAGAAATAGAAATGAAATGCAAAGAAATACAAATGAAATGCAAAGAAATAGAAATTAAATACAAAGAAATATAAATGAAATACAAAGAAATAGAAATTAAATACAAAGAAATATAAATGAAATACAAAGAAATAGAAATGAAATGCAAAGAAATAGAAATGAAATGACAAGAAATAGAAATGAAATACAAAGAAATAGAAATGAAATGACAAGAAATAGAAATGAAATACAAAGAAATAGAAATGAAATGACAAGAAATAGAAATGAAATACAAAGAAATATAAATGAAATGACAAGAAATAGAAATTAAATACAAAGAAATATAAATGAAATACAAAGAAATAGAAATGAGATGCAAAGAAATAAAAATGAAATACAAAGAAATAGAAATGAAATACAAAGAAATAGAAATGAAATGCAAAGAAATAGAAATGAAATGCAAAGAAATAAAAATGAAATGCAAAGAAATAGAAATGAAATGCAAAGAAATAAAAATAAAATGAAAATAAATAAAAATGAAATGCAAATAAATAAAAATGAAATGCAAAAAAATAAAAATGAAATGCAAATAAATAGAAATGACATGCAAATAAATAAAAATGAAATGCAAATAAATAGAAATGAAATGTAAATAAATGCAAATGAAATGCAAAAAATAGAAATGAAATGTAACGAAATAGAAATGAAATGCAAAGAAATAAAAATGAAATGCAAAGAAATAAAAATGAAATGCAAAGAAATAAAAATAAAATGAAAATAAATAAAAATGAAATGCAAATAAATAAAAATGAAATGCAAAAAAATAAAAATGAAATGCAAATAAATAGAAATGACATGCAAATAAATAAAAATGAAATGCAAATAAATAGAAATGAAATGTAAATAAATAGAAATGAAATGCAAATAAATAGAAATGAAATGCAACGAAATAGAAATGAAATGCAACGGAATAGAAATGAAATGCAAAGAAATAGAAATGAAATACAAAGAAATAGAAATGAAATGCACAGAAATAAAAATGAAATGCAAAAAATAGAAATGAAATGCAAAGAAATAAAAATGAAATGCAAAGAAATAGAAATGAAATGCTAATAAATATAAATGGAATGCAAATAGATAGAAATGAAATACAAATAAGTAGACATGAAATGCAAATAAATATAAATGAAATGCAAATAAATATAAATGAAATGCACATAAATAGAAAGAAATGCAAAGAAATAGAAATGAAATACAAAGAAACAGAAATGAAATGGAAATAAATAAAAATGAAATGCAAAGAAATAGAAATTAAATACAAAGAAATAGAAATGAAATGCAAAGAAATATAAATGAAATGCAAATAAATAGAAATGAAATGCAAAGAAATAGAAATGAAATGCAAAGAAATAGAAATGAAATACAAAGAAATAGAAATGAAATGCAAAGAAATAGAAATTAAATACAAAGAAATAGAAATGAAATACAAAGAAATAGAAATGAAATACAAAGAAATAGAAATTAAATACAAAGAAATATAAATGAAATGCAAAGAAATAGAAATGAAATGCGAAGAAATAGAAATTAAATACAAAGAAATAGAAATTAAATACAAAGAAATAGAAATGAAATACAAAGAAATAGAAATGAAATGCAAAGAAATAGAAATTAAATACAAAGAAATAGAAATGAAATACAAAGAAATAGAAATTAAATACAAAGAAATAGAAATGAAATACAAAGAAATAGAAATGAAATGCAAAGAAATAGAAATGAAATGCAAAGAAATAGAAATGAAATGCAAAGAAATAGAAATGAAATGCACAGAAATAAGAAATTTAAACGAAATGAAAAAAGCAACAAAGAAAAATATAATTGAAGAGAGAAAAGAAAGGAAAGTAAATTAAGAATTATCAAAATTATGAAATTAACAATAAAATAGAAGAACATATTAAAAAAATCAGAGCTATATATTTGTATTCGAAAGGATAAAATGACGAAAATATAGAAGGAAGCTGATGAGAAAGTTTAATAATTCAAACATGTGCTCTCATCTTTAAATTTTTAAATCTATTCACACCAGTCGTTGTTATATCGACAAAAAGCATTCATTTTCATGTGATTGACTTTAACAAAATTTTCTTTCAGCACAATTTATATATTTTATTTATTTCGCCTTCTTTATATATAAACGTTTTCTAAACACCATTTCTCCCAACATTCATACTTCTAACAAAATTCTAACATTTCGATCCTTCTCATTCAGATTTAACCGATTCTACTCTCAGTGTGATCTAAAAGAAGACATTTCTCATGAGTTTATTAAGAATTATAAAACTTGTTAACATTGTTTAATGTCATCTTTAATTTTGACAAAACAACAAACTCGGAAGAATTATAAGAGAAACACGAAAATAAATTGTCGATATTGAAAGAAATGACGTCTTGAAGTTGACGGTTCAATTCTGACCATACTAGGAATGAAATAGAAATGAGTAATAAGTTTTATTCCATCATGACTCATGTAATGAAGGAAATCTATCACCACGGATTAAAGGTGTCGGTTTGGAATCAAGTTCAACCAGATTTGTGAGAAAAAGATCGTGGTTAAATCAGCCGAAACGTTGTGAAAATAACATAGTAGTTCAAATAATTCCAATATTCTTAACTGACTAACACACGACAATTACTAGAACAACTTTATTCCATTGGATGTGTTTACTCCAGATATTAGTAAGATTTTCGTTCAACTAGGATAATTTTATGGTCCAATAAGTTCTTTTCCTTCCTTTAATTTCACGCAAGGAAACTTGACCTCTTTATTGGGAAATAACTTGACCTCTTTATTAAGAAATAACTTCTCCCTCTGCTAAAGAAATATCTTTATTTTTCTTTCGTTTTCGTTGGTTTTAACAGTTTACCAAGTAATATGTATTTGTTTGGTTGTAAGTTCTTTCACAAAGGCAGGAAAATCTCATGAGGACAATTTATTAAATTAGTGACGCACTCTCAACGAATCGGTTTATTCCGAATTAGTTTAGAGAGCCTTATGTACTTATTTATTTTTAAAGAAGGGTTGGCGTTTACGTTGTCTATCGAAACAACTCGTTATTCAAAATAAACGTACTCTATCTCTCTTTACAAACAAACGCACTATAACAACTCATATTCTCCCTTTAAAATACGTGCTCACTTTTCCCTTCTCATATTTAAAGACGTAGGCTGATAGAAAAAACACGTTAAGGGTCAAAAACAGTAGCCGCTTAATTCAATTAGCACAAGTTGAAAAAGTTAAAGCTTCTTTTTCTTTCATCTTCCTCTCTTTCTCTATACGCCGCCCCCATATATATATATATATATATATATATATATATATATATATATATATGTGTGTGTGTGTGTGTGTGTGTGTGTGTGTGTGTGTGTGTGTGTGTGTGTGTGTGTGGTGTGTGCGTGTGTGTGTATCTAACTGCACACATATATGATAGAGAACTAAAGTGTATATACTTTAATGTTCAGAAATAATGCTTAAATTAATTAACCAATCGCTATAGTATTTTGAAGCACACCTGTTATGCGTAAGAATCATATTGTATGCTATATTTAGTTTACTTTAGTTTAAGGTAAAATGGAGGAAAATATGTATGCAACAAAATATCATTAGGTTCCTCTTCATGAAAATATAAAATGTTGACTAATGCCGACCTCAAAATAAAATTCATAGAGATCCCGTCAATTCATCAGTGCATAAAGCTATCAACAATAAAGTCTACCAGCATGCTAACAAACTTCATTGTTTTCACGAAACTACTCACGACAATAGGAAAGGACATCTATCTATCTATCTATCTATCTATCTCTCTCTCTCTCTCTCTCTCTATATATATATATATATATATATATATATATAAACCTATCAGTGCGCAAATGAGACCACTGAATGGTTCAAAACGGCAATTGAAGCACATATCCCCATGCGGAAATTTTATAGCAAGCCCCCCTCTCCCCAATGATTTACTTCTACTTACGCAACTGCCATTGCTCAAAGTCAGCATGCATACCGCATATTTAACCGACAAAAGTCCAGTTCAAACAGACAGAAGTATATAGAAACTAGAAGTAACGTTAAGAAAGAAATAGCGATAGCTAAGAGAGAATTTATTGACACCACTAAAAAACGCATCGAAGCACAAAAATTAAGAACGCGTGACTTCTGGAAAATATCCAACAGTGTAGTAAATAATGGGCAATCAACAATCCCCCCACTTACCAACAATCACGAGGTTGTTTGCTCAGCAACCGACAAGGCTAATATGCTTGTCAGTTGGTCTGCCTCAAACTCCACACTGGACCCTTCCAACCACCCCTTGCCTGACTTTCCTTTGCGGATAGACGCCACACTAGACGATCAAAAAATCACTCCTGCTCAGGTGCATTCTATCATAAAAAACCTTGACACTTCAAAAGCATGTGTACCCGATCTCATCTCAGCTGTGCTATTAAAAAGTGCTCAGCCGAAGTAGCCCCAGTTCTCTTCAAACTCTACAACAAATGCCTTAATGAATCTTGCTTTCCGGGCTGTTGGAAAACTGCTTCTGTGGTACCAGTATTCAAGAATTCTGTCGAAAGATCTGACCCATCAAATTATCGCCCCATTAGCCTCCTCACACATTTCGCCCAAATATTTGAGACAATAATTAACCATTCTCTAGTTCATCACCTTACAGATGCTTAACTTCTGACTGATAAACAACATGGATTTAGACAAGCCTGTTCCATAGCAGACATCCTCACTGTTATCTCTGAACGTATATACCATTCAATGGACAAAACGGGGGAGGGCAAAGCGGTAGCTCTAGATATATCTAAGGCTTTTGACAGGGTATTGTATGAGGGTCTCCTCAGGAAAATTAGATCATACGGTATCACTGGTAAAATACTTAACATAATTAAATCCTTCTTAGATAAGAGAAAAATCCAGGCTGTCCTCGACGGTCGTACATCTAAACAGTGTGATATAAATGCGGGAGTGCCTCAGGGGTCTATACTTGGACCTCTATTGTTCCTAATATTCATTAATGACCTACCCGACAAAATTGCATCTGAGATGGGTATATATGCTGATGACACCACACTCTATAACAGGCATGACAGGAAAACGAATGAACACATATCTAAAGAAATGGCAAAATCACTCGAGGATGACATCCAATCTATAGTGGAATGGGAACAAAAATAGATGGTCACATTCAATGCTGCCAAGACTAAACTTGTTTCCTTCAATAATTACAAGAAGCCTTCTCTGTCACTAATAGCAATGGCCAGTGACTCTTTATCTGAAAGTACATCTTTTAAACTGATTGGCCTAACGTTCACAGGAAACAGTTGGAACAATTACATTGAGAGCATTGACAGGGCGGCTGCGAAGAAGGTGGGCTCTCTCTACCGTGCTAGAAAACTACTAACACCCGAAAGTATTCTGTACCTCTATAAGGCCACCATTCGCCCATGTATGGAGTATTGCTGTCACATTTGGGCTGGTTAATCTGCTACTAGTCTCTCGCTCCTAGACACGGTTCAAAAGAGAGTCGCCAATCTGATAGGCCCTGGACTGGCATCTAAGCTCCAGCCTCTGTCCCATCGACGAAACGTTGCATCCCTCTGCCTGTTCTACAAGTATTTTAATGGTGAATGCTCTGGCGAAGTGCAGACACTTGTGCCCCCACGACGCAGACACCCTCGACAGACCCGACAGGCAGCTAAATCCCACTCCCACACAGTAGAGATCCCTAGATGTAAAAGATCATTCTACTCCAGTAGTTTCCTCCCCAGAACCGCTAGATTCTGGAATTCCATTCCAGATCCCTGCTTCCCCAACTGTACTGACCTGCAGAAGTTCAAGTGTAACGTGAACCGACATCTTGCTGCCCAAATCCCAATATAGTGCCCCAGTAGTTGTTGCCCCTACAACAAAATGGCAATGTGCTTGTTTGGGGGTGAAAATGTAATAATATATATACATACACACACATACACACACACACACACATATATATATATGTATGTATATATATGTATGTATGTATGTATGTATGTATGTGTGTGTGTGTGCAGATTGGATCCCAATCGTTGTTGTTCAGTAATATTCTTCTCAAGCGCTTTTTATCGGTGCATCTGATTATCATCAGGTGCGATTGTTGTTTTTATCGTTTTCTTTTTGTTTTCCTTTGAGGCCTGGTGTATTTATATATATTTTTAATTGGTTATAAAGGTGGGTGTTGGAAGGTTAGATGCGATTAATTTTGATTTTCTTATTTTATAGTTTATTTATGTTGTTTCTTTTTAGTTATTTAATACTGTTAGTATATTTGTTCCGGTGTTAAATGAGATCCTGAAATGAGAAATTCGTTGCTTAGAAAAAATGTATGACCATATAATATCGGAAAAATTAGAAAAAAGAGAGAAATTCTAAGAAGACTAAACACCGTGTGTTAGTTCCAGTAGCCATCTTGGTTCATATTTCTAATTTAGACATTCTTATTCAACGTTTGATCTAAAATATTCTGAAAAGAAATTATTTATAATAATGACTATAATTTTATTTATCTAATATTTATTTTCTGCAATTCTACTCATTTTATATAAAAAAGGGTTTATATAAGTTGAAAATACGAAACTAATTCTTTACATGTAATAAATATTATTGTGAAAGTTGTCTAGAAGATTAGATTGTTTGGTAATTTACTAAAGTGTAAATATATGTATGCATTTAAAAGTATAATTGTATAAAAAATAAATCAACACACTTTAATTAAGTTTATGAGGACTCAGGTATAAATAATTTGGTATCTAAACAGGTTTCTAAAATATAACTAGTTATTCGACCCAGTCAGTTAGAAAATTAAATTGATCTTATGTTTACATTATTCTTATCTTACATTTACATAATTCTATTCTATAAGATCCTATGTTTTGTCACGTACTTCCGATTTATTTATTTCATTTTATTTTGTTTTTTGTTTATTCTTTTCCTGGAAGCTATTCAATACTGATTATTATTTAACTAAAATTTACGAAGTCAGATTTTAAGCGGATTAATAAATACTTATTTATATGCAAGCTGCTTGCATGAGTTCTTGCCGTTTATTAAATTTTCATTAGATCTGTATGATCACCTTTAAGTGTGCAAAAGGTCCTTATATTTCTTTTTCGAGTATCTTGTAGAACAAGACATTCTAGTAATCTACAAACTTAAATTGTGTTCTTATATATATATATATATATATATATATATATATATATATATATATATATATATATAATTTGCAGAGTGTGAAAGATTATATAATTATTTCCACAGTCAAACAACGTCGGAGCCCACAAGAGCCATAACAGCCTACAGACCAGAAGTTTAAGACTCGTAGGTTTATTCCATAGTCGGATTTCGCCACGGTTTGCTTGAGCTATTTTAATTAATATACTTTTTATGTGTGGCATTATTGTACATGTGGCAGAGTACTTGCCTTTCATGCTAGACGCTCGGGTTCCGAATCCTGAGTTCGGATATGTCTCACTGATGAGCCCAAATTAGAGCGAAACTCGAGTCTTGAACTCCTGGTTTGTTAGCTGCCATGGCTCGTGTTAGCTGCGATGTTGTTTTACTGTGGAAGTAATTATATGTGTATATATATATGTATATATATATATATATATATATATATATATATATAGGTATAATAGTCTAAGCTGATGCTAATACTTAATATAGCCGTTAAGTTTTCGCTAAGTTGATTGTGCTAATAGCGTAATAAGTATAGAAGTACCAATTTTAACAAATCGGTAGGATTTGGATCCAAGCATAACTTAGTTATTTATCTATCTATAGTAGAGGACTAAGATACGGCGAAATAGTTTGCGTGTGCATGACGATAAACACCGCATACATCGGCACGCATACATAATATCCAACATCCACTACTGATTGGTTCTAGCATATTATGTTTAGCCCCTGATGTTAACAGCTGACAGTAGGATTAGAATGTCTTACGGTTTTGCGGAAGCTTAAAATTGATCTATGCTTTTCAAGTATGTTAAAGGTCAACAAGGGCTTTTCTTAAGTCGTCTCAAGTTATTGGGCATCAGTTTCGCGAAATCAGAGAAGGAAACAAATTTAATGCTTGTTTTGGAACTTGTTTGCTTCGACTAAATCCATCAGATCCTGCTTCATTCGCAGAGATTAGTTTCGTTTATATTTTTTGCTATCTTTTACTGTCTAGGAATGGATTGGACTTTAGGGTGTTGTATGTTCTATTCGAGTCATGAAACAGACTGGATTCGTTTTGGGTGGGATCAAGTCTAGGATAAATGAGGAAATGGAAACACGCTCTTCTTTTTTTCTCGTTATCGCTTCATTTATTTATGCACGTTTCGTCGATCTTCCATTTCGTAGTATTTAACTCGTTTTCGGCTATTTCTCTCCTAGTATTTATTAGTCCTTTTTTTCAAACTGATTTCATTCAGTTTTGCTTCACGATTTATCCCAGTGCTTAATTTATTCCACAATATTTGAATAAATGACATAATTATCCCAGGCTTAATTTATTCCACAATATTTGAATAAATGACATAATTATCCCAGGCTTAATTTATTCCACAATATTTGAATAAATGACATAATTATCCCAGGCTTAATTTATTCCACAATATTTGAATAAATGACATAAAATAAACATAAGGTATCATATCAATAGTAATAAAACACATAATTCTAATATTTCTAATTTTTAAGATGTGGGGTAATAATTTGAATTCATTCGACGTGCTGTACACTGGATACAATAGTGTTAAATGTCAAATCGTTACATACAATACTAAGAATAAAATGAATAAAAAAGTATCTATCACATTTATAATTTGTTATTCATAACGACGTGAGAAAAATCTTCCGCCGTTGATTAAATGAAAGATTATACTTGAAATGTCACATTGATCCCAAAATTCAACATAACGATTCCCAAGTACAAAAACATGCATTGAAGACGTTCACAGGTTACCTGGATCGTAACATTGTGATAATAAAAACCAAAATGCGAATAGTTGTCCAAATACTCAAATTATCTATATAGTAATAATAACATTAAGGAAAATCCCCCAGTGCGGAAACATATTCACAGAACTAGATGTCTTCTAAACAGATATTATTTGGCATAGAAATAGAATCTTAAATATAAATATAATATAATATAATATAATATATATATATATATATATATATATATATATATATATATATAGAGAGAGAGAGAGAGACATACAGACATACAGACAGACAGAGGGAGAGAGAGAAATATAAAGGAACAAACCGTATTATGCGTTCAGCTACGTTCCGTCTTTATTTAGAGACTTCGAAATAAAGACGAAACGTTGATGAACACATAATACGGTTTGTCCCTTTTTATTTCTCTATCTTGTCGGAATACTATTTCCATATTTCTCATATATATATATATATATATATATATATATATATATTGTTATAGTGCCGCCTAACTCAAGACAACAAATAATCAAATGAGAATATCATATTGTGTATTTTTCTTATGCGTTACAATTGTTTCAGTATCATTTGGACAATTTTAAGTATTATATCATTGTAAAATATTTCAAACTAGCTACTTTTCAGACGGCAAAATACACACGTCATACATATATGAATACATTCGTAATTTCTATTTGAAGCGATCAAGCAATTGGACTGACCCCCATACTATCCTTATATTTTTTTAATATTTTGATATTTGTATGTAGTAATCTCCCCATTTCCTATATTTTTACTTTAAAATGATATTTCAACCAATTATTTATTGTAATATTAATTTAATATTTTCTATGTTTTTATTTTGATAATTATTTTTCTTCCCAATTTATTTATGTAATACTCAATACTAGTCTATCCCTTTAAATCGTAGTTTCTATTTAGATGTTTTACTCTTTCTTCTTCAATCTACGATAATTTCGTAAAAAATTTGTTTACATTTTACAGTCTAATAGATACTCTTAGCTGAAGATGTTATTTCTTATTAAGGAACTGTAATTAAAAGGTTAATTTATATAGTGTTTATTAAAAGTTATCTTCAACTCATACTGGTTATGCCAATAATTTAAATTTTAAATTTATCCTTTTTTATCATTATCTAAGTATTTTATTTTAATTTTACTTTTCCTCCTCATTATTATCCGTAAAATCTTTACACTCAAATAGATATAACCGTATGTAATCATTTTTTTTTATTAATTTGTTAATATATCGAAATTTCAAGCATTACTATTTTTTATTTATAATTCATCTTTGATTAATTTAAAACTTCTAACTCTTACACCATCTTCTTAATAATAATAATCTCAGTTCAATTTCTCACATATTTTTTCCAACTTAATATTTGGATTAAATTTATTTTAACCTTATTTGTCTCAATATCTAGCATTTAATTAATGTTTATTTGTTTCCATTCTTGTGAAATTACTCGAATTTTATTGCCTAAACTATTATAAAAAGTAAAAGTATTTCTATTACTCTTATTTAGGTTCTAATTATTATTATTTCCCGATGTTAGGTTGATGATCTTATAATTATATATTTATTGCACTATTTGCAAATTTTAGTATAAAATTAAACATTTTCTTTCCACATTTAAATTTTACTCTCAATTCTTAAAATGTTCTCTTTGTAAATTAATTATAATCAAGTTTAATGCGTAATAATATGAATTTCGTTCTATAAAACAGTTTTATATAACATGTAAGATGTTTATTAAATTTTCCACTAGAATTTCCTAATCGGTATGCTTTAAGAACACTTAGATTACATCTTTTTATTTACTCGGTTTATGCTTCTAACTTTATCCGTTATTGACAATTTTAATTTAAATTATTTTTTTATTCTGACGTCGTTACCTTACAATTTCTTATTTTAATAATTATTTTTGTTCTTTCCTTACTTCTATCATTATCCGCATCTCTATTTGGTTCATTCTCTGGACCAATTTTACATGATACAACATGGTTTCTGTATCTGTCTTTAAAAAACACTCAGCCCCACAAGGTATATATTTTAACTATTATCCACCTTAATTCACATTTGTATACACTTTCAGAGTTCAAGCAATTGCCCCTAATGGACATTCGGTAGGTATTCTACAGTGGCATTTTCTCTCCAAATTTACTTCATCTGGTTCAATCATATTATTATTCACTATTTTGTTTATTTTCCGTTTTAGAAGAATATATTATAATATTACATAGATTGCCAGCGGTTGAGAATGAAAATTGAACTGTGTTCTTACTTATTATTTTACTTAATCTATTTTCTGGGGGGAATTTCTTAATAATTTTAATTTAATATGCTTTTAAGGATACTATTTTGTCTATGTTCACTGAAAGGAGGTTTAAACCAGATCTGTTTATTTACGTCTATTTCTCTTATCCATCATGGTATTACCATCATATCCTTCTTCAATATGTTTTAATTTGTTGTTTTTGAATACTTAAATAAATTGTTAATGAATAACAAAATAAATGATGAATATAATATAATATTAAATAGAACTTTAAATATACATATAATATTAAAAATATACAAACCTCATTGCAGGAATCAAAAAGAACTGAATTAAGTAACACCATAGTCTGTCAACATCCCTAAAATAGATATACATGCAAGAGTATGAACTAACCTCGGTTTGTATGCCATATACTGATCGTTACATGTCAAGAAAACTAGAAGATTGGTGAGGATGGAACAATTAGGCACTGACTTATCGGGCCCAGAGACAATGTGAGCGAGAAATTAATTGTAGCTGGCTATGGCGCTAACTTATAACAATTTTCAACGGAATTGTTGTCGTCACTGAAAATAACACGTGTGAGAACTGCTAGTGAGTAAATTATAAATTTTCACAGCAAATCATGAACTATATAGTTGTTACATGAAACGTACGCCTTTGCAAAATTCTTATTATTGAGTACATATTTTATATGTCTCGTTTTTGATGAAGCCCCATTTTATGTAAAAGTGTTATCTAACTCTTTTTGTTGGTTTATACGCACATAAATAAAGAAATATTTTATTTATTTCAATGGGGATCTATCTAGGTGCTGTTGCATTTGTTACAAAAAGAAAACTCAGGTAATCGTTATTATATTTTACGTCACAGATGCGTACATATGATAACCTGTGGTCTTAACATCATGTTCGTTTAAAATAATAATTTGAGCGTTGCGTTATCAATTATACAGACACGAAATTTCCCTTATAGTAAGGATTGAGAGGCTAAACGGCGATTACGTGGTTCCTCACATAAACTGAAACACTTATTGGGCCAAGTTCGAATCCTGTTCGTTTCATAGAAACGTATTCATCAAAGCCACACTTAACTTTTTGTCTTACTTCTGGAATGCAGATAAATAACATTTTAAAAATATTAGGGATCCTCTATTCGTTTGCTGATGTTCTTTTTATTCTGCTTTGTCATTCACCATAATCTTATTCCTTCCTATCTTTTTCTTTAGTTCCCTAATTCTCCCTAATTTGCAATTGTCTATTAGTGTTGATTTTTCTCTTTTCTGAAAATCTTCACATTTATTTATTTTATATTTTCTTTTTTGTGTTAACAACTTATCTTTCTTTTACAATATTTCCTTTTCTCCTTGTTTAGCTTAAAATAACATTAATTTCACATTTCCGTTTCTTTACCTTTGAATACTTTCTTTATTTAATCGTCCATTTCTATTGTTCTTCATTTCTATCACCCTAAAACTTTATTTTATTTTTTAAACTTCCGTTTAAGTTTTACTTTCTTTCACCTTTGTTATCTTTCAATTCTCTTTTTTCCCATATCCATTTCATTAATTTATCATTTTCTTACTTCGATTCCTTATCGCGTACTCATTAAAAAAAAAAAAAAACTAGATAATTTTCATACTTAACATCTTTCATTAGTCTTCATATTTTTCTCGTCATAGCCGTGTTCTCATCTCCAAACAGCCAATAATCGATAATCAAAAAACTTATCGATAAACGTCAGTCGTGCAGAATTGACTTTTATGATTCTTTCAAAAAATAACACCGTTTTATTTTTATTTAAAGACTGCAATTTTAAGCATGCATTATTTTCCGAAAAAAGAAGCCATCTCAACTGTGATAATAATCTGTTGTTAGAACAGTGTGGCTTGATTCTGTAGAAATCCTGGTATAAGAATTATCAACTTCCACGAAATAATAATATACGGCACACGATAATTGGTCTGTGATTTCCAACTATCCTCCCGACTATAATAGCGTTGTTTTCTAGTTTCCGGACGAAAAATTTTAAATAATAAAGGAAAGCGAGTAAGCAAATCGCACCCCTCGCCCCCGGAAGTGATTAAAAAAAATACTATCTTATTACTGGTGAGCAATTTTTCTTTATGTACTCAGACATAATAATAATAATAATTTAGATATGAAAAAATAATTATGATGTTATTTTGGATTTTATACAAATATTCGTGCGAACACTGTTAATGTTAATAATATGAATGTTAATACATGTTAATAATATTAATGTTAATACATGAAAATAATATTAATGTTACTACATGAAAATAATATTAATGTTACTACATGATAATAATATTAATGTTATTACATGTAAATAATATTAATGTTATTACATGATAATAATATTAATGTTACTACATGTTAATAATATTAATGTTAATAGATGTTAATAATATTAATGTTATTGCATGTAAATAATATTAATGTTATTACATGATAATAATATTAATGTTATTACATGATAATAATATTAATGTTACTACATGTTAATAATATTAATGTTAATAGATGTTAATAATATTAATGTAAATAAATGTTAATAATATTAATGTTAATAAATGTAAATAATATTAATGTTAATACATGTTAATAATATTACTGTTGATGCATGTTAATAATATTAATGTTATTACATGTAATTAATATTAATGTTAATACATGTAATTAATATTAATGTTAATACATGTTAATAATATTAATGTTAATAAATGTTAATAATATTCATGTTATTGCATGTAAATAATATTAATGTTATTACATGTTAATAATATTAATGTTAATACATGTAAATAATGTTAATGTTAATACATGTAAATAATATTAATGTAAATAAATGTTAATAATATTAATGTTAATACATGTAAATAATGTTAATGTTTATACATGTAAATAATATTAATGTAAATATTTCTTAATAATATTAATGTTATTACATGTTAATAATATTAATGTTATTACATGTTAATAATATTAATGTTAATGAATGTTAATAATATTACTGTTAATAAATGTTTATAATATTCATATTAATATATGTTAATAATAATAATGTTAATAAATGTAAATAATATTAATGTTAATGCATGTTAATAATACAAATGTTAATAGATGTAAATAATAATTATGTTATTACATGTTAATAATAGTAATGTTAATACATGTTAATAATATCAATGTTAATAGATGTTTATAATATTAATGTTAATACATGTTAATATTAATGTTAATAAATGTTAATAATATTAATGTCAATGCATGTTAATAATATTAATGTTAATACATGTTAATAATATTAATGTTAATAAATGTTAATAATATTAATGGCAATGCATGTTAATAATATTAATGTTAATACATGTAAATAATATAAATTTAATACATGTTAACATGTTAATAATATTAATGTGAATACATGTAAGTAATATTAATGTTAATACATGTTAATGATACTAGTGTTAATAATGTAAACTTGTTAATAATATTAATGTAAGTAAATGTTAATAATATATATGTTAATACATGTAAATAATATTAATGTTAATACATGTAGATAATATTAATGTTAATACATGTTAATAATGTTTATGTTAATTAATGTTAATAATATTAAAGTTAATACATGTAAATAATATTAATGTTAATAAATGTTAATAATATTAATGTTAATAAATGTTAATAATATTAATGTTAATGAATGTTAATAATATTACTGTTAATAAATGTTTATAATATTAATGTTAATAAATGTTAATAATATTAATGTTAATAAATGTTAATAATATTAATGTTAATACATGTTTATAATATTAATGTTAATACATGTAAATAATATTAACGTTAATACATGTTGACATGTTCATAATATTAATGTTTATACATGTAAACATGTTAATTATATTAATGACTAGCGGGGGTACCCGGCGTTGCCCGAGTGTTTGTTTCCGGGACGGGGGTAGGTAAGTAGGAAGGATCAAACCCGGAGTCATGAGTAAAAGTAGGAAAATAAAGTGTGAAAAAAAAAAACAAAAAAACATCTGCAACGTTAACAGTTCGCCCACCAAGAAAAGCCCATTCCATTTTTTTTAGGAAAAAAAAACGACTACGGTAGGTCGGCGCGAACGTGAAAATATAATGTGAATTGTCCAGCACGCTAACCACTACGCCACAGAGCACTGCAGCTTAGTTTAGTGATTTTAAATAACTTCACATGAAAGAACTACGAAGCCAAACCGGTGTTCTCTTCTCAACTGTTCCTTGTGAACGATCCCCAAACGGTGTTAAGTGGTGGCAGGGGGAGGAGGAATTTATTAGAGAGAAAATATTTTACCGCTTCCATTGATCTTAACCGATTTTGGCCGTGACTTCTCAGCAGAAAAAGTATAGAAATCTAAGATTATCGAGGAATTTGAGAAATAATAAGCCTATAACACACCTCAGATATTGTTCTGCCGTTTGTGCATATTATATTTGCATGAAATATCTTGATTTTTAATCCTATTAAGGTCAAAATTCGACGGGAAAAAATGAGTTCATTTTATTTATATAGAAGATAGATAGATAGATAGAATAGAAAAGAATAGAAAAGAATAGAAGAAGAGAAGAGAAGAAGAGAAGAGAAGATAATACACGTAAAAATGTTAATAATATAATTGTTAATACATGTTAATAATATTAATGCTAATACATGTTAATAATATTAATGCTAATACCTGTTAATAATATTAATGTTAATACATGTAAATAATATTAATGTTAATACATGTAAACATGTTAATAATATTAATGTTAATAAATATTAGTAATATTAATGTATATACATGTTAGTAATATTAATGTTAATACATGTTAATAATATTAATGTTGATACCTTTAATAATATTAATGTTAATATCTGTTAATAATATTAATGTTAATACATGTTAATAATATTATTGTTAATACATGTAAATAATATTTACGTTAACACATGTAAATAATATTAATGTTAATACATGTTAATGATATTAATGTTAATACCTGTGTATAATTTTATTGTTAATACTTGTTAATGATATTAATGTTATTACGTGTTTATAATTTTATTGTTAATACTTGTTAATGATATTAATGTTATTACATGTTTATAATTTAATGTTAATACATGTTAATAATATTAATGTTAATACATGTTAATTATATTAATGTTAATACCTGTTAATATTATTAATGTTAATAACTGTTAATAATATTAATATTATTACATGTAAATAATGTTAATGTTTATACATGTTAATAATATTAATGATAATACCTGTTAATAATATTATTGTTAATACATGTTAATAATATTAATGTTTATACATGTCAATAATATTAATGTTGATACGTTAATAATATTAATGTTAATACATGATAATAATACTAATATTAATGCATGTTAATTATTTTAATGTTAATACATGTTAATATATGTTAATAATATTAATGTTAATACATGTTCGCACGAACGAGCGCTAACACCCTAAAATGGACGATATATTCGACAATTAAAGATTAAAGTCAATTCAAGACTGCACTAAACACCATAGCAAGTAAGTAAAGCAGTGTTGTCTAAACCTTCCTGATAAAGGCCCTTGTATTAGCTGAAAATTAGAAATGTTAAATATATAAATATTTATTTAAAAAGATAAAAAATAATGCACGAGTCTAATATTTAACCGTTATATTTTTATCAATTTTTGTCATTTTTACCTGTGCATTTTTACCTTAATTCGTACAAAAATATAAAATTGTTCATATGTTTGTGATTGTGTCTGTATGCTTGTAATTTACTTAAAAATAATCATGATTGGTGAAATTTAAATGGAGCAATATAACAATCTATCTATTTCGGAGACTTAATTAAATAAAGAACGACACACCCAGCATTCCGTCACACGTGAGAGAACGTCAAGTGACACAAAATGAACGTGTCTTTCTCCGTGTCTCACAATACTGTTTAGTTTTGAAGAATATCAGGGACTTAAACCCCAACACGTGTTCGTGTGTATTGTGATTAACCTATTCTCCTTACTATTCTATTCACACCCATACACATACACATATACACACCCACACATAAATCAGAATCGACACATTAAAACACACACACACGTGCACGCATACAACCATACACAGACATAACACCCCTATCTCCAATACAACACACTGAACAACACCAACCCTACTTAACCTCGAGACCAACAACACTAGGAAACACCTAGAACCATAGTATAATATCTGTCCCAACACCTCGCTCCCTCCTCAGTCAATGGAGGAGAACCCCCTCATGACTGAAACAACTATCATCCCTTCTATCATCCCCCTCCCATACCTATACCCCCTCCAATGCCCCCCCCCCTCTGGGGAACAAAATCTTCACCACACTAGGAACCGATTCTGGGTCTGGCCATACCCAACTGGGGAAGTCAAATAAATAGAAACGTTAAAAAATCCCCTATTTTAAATACACCCCTCTTTCCAAACAAACACAATATAAGGAATACCCGAAAAGACTAAAACGAAAAGTCACAATACTAAAATCCAAGAATCCAAAAAATAAATATCAAAATAGAATGAAAGCACCCCTACCCTTATTTCAGAAGAGCTAGTCCCCCCTCCCCACACATACACATTAGTAACGACCTCGGATCACAGCCGCCTTCCTAAGGAAGCAAATAACCTCAAAATACTATAAAACAATATACACATTCCCAAACCAATAAAAGCAAACACACACACACACACACACACACACACACACACACACACACACACACACACACACACACACACACACACACACACACACACACACACACACACACACACCCTACCCCACCCTAAAGGAAAAGAAAAAAATATTAGGAGAAAGAGATAGCGATTACAGCCAGGTTAAAGGTCTCCCTCACAAGTCCAATAAAAGAGCAATAAAAATTGAGCATGCCAATGAATAATAAACACTTACAAGCCTCCGCCCCTTGGAAAAACTTCAAATTAACTACGAAAATCGCCATTTTTACATCTCCAACACATTTGAAAATAATTTCTGACGAGGACGCATCACAGAACGTCTGAAACGCGCGTAAAAACGATTTCAATGGCTTAAAAACATTATTACAATGATCCAAACATAATTCTCAATGAAAAACCAAGACACGGAATAATAAAATAATGTTAAAAAATACACAATTTTGGTGACTATTCCCTTATTTAAATATATATATATATATATATATATATATAGAGAGAGAGAGATAGATAGATAGATAGATAGATTGCGCCGTATATATATATATGATATATATATAATATATATATTATATATATATATCATATATGTATTATATACATTATATATAAAATTTAATCCTGAATATTTGTCTTGTTTTCTTATCTTTCTCATAAATCTTTTCTTCAAAAATACTATTATTAACTAATACTTTTTCTTATATTTAAAACGTCTCCCATGAAAATGAACATTTCCCAAATTATATTTCCATGTAATCTGAACTTAAAAACACGCGGCTTTCTTTTCTCCTAAAGTATGCATTACTTCTAGCTAAAGTTAATACATAACCTTAAAGGTATTACTTCTTAACCAGCTTTTTAAACGAGTTAAAAGTAACCAGACTTTTTCAATTTGATAAAAGTTCCATTATAGCATATTCATTATAGGGTGGAGATGGAACGGTTAACATCCCAGCTCGACCTAGATAAAGGCAAAACGTGTCCATGCATTAACATGGGAGGGGAGACTATCTTCAAGTACTATCCTAAGCCGGGAATGGGGCAACGGACTTCTACTAAGTAGATATTAATAAGTCCTTCTCACTTTTTTATATTTTTAATTAATTCATGTTTCCCCCAATGGAGAGTAGATTATGCATGTGGATGTGTTATCGGCAGCCCAGTAACTCTCGCTTCTCCTTTTTTGTACTTCAGTCCTCATTTCCAACGAATGATTTTTCTGACAAAGGGTGAAGAAAAAGCTGCTTTCCAGGTCGGTAGTACTTTGTAAATAGTAGCCTGAGATGTCGGAAATTTTCTGTTTCTATGTCTATCCTTGTGGTCATGTCACTAGTAAGGGTGCTGGAGGTAAACTTTTTTGCTGGGCTGACGTTACCCGCCTGATAGTCAAGGACCCGAACTTTGGATTAACCACTAGGGAGGCTGTCCTATCAGCCGGTGCAAAGTACCGGGGCTGCTGTATTGCCATTTTGTGAATGAATTCTGGACCATACAGTAGTTTCTGGTAGGGCATCTCGATGCTATACTAGTGGGTAATTGTTACGGCTTTACATGTGCCACAAAACAGAAAAAAAGTTATTGTCTTTTTCTTTCTCATCTTCCCTCTCTGTCCTGCTCCAACCAAGTCTACCGACCTGCTCCACAAACCCCAAAACCTCAATAATCATGACAAATCTCCAAAAAAAGAAACACGAATAAACCTAGAAACCCATCCTTTAACGTAGACCCCTACTACCATGTCTCCTTCTACAACATCAGGGGACTACGCTCCAACCTTCCAGAGGTTGAAGCAGAATTACAGGAGACGAAACCAGACATATTCTTTCTAAGTGGAACTGGCATAGGGCCAACCACTTCTCTAGAAGAATTCATAATTAAAGGATACTCCAACTTAACATCTAAATCTGATCCCCAAGATCGCCATGGGCATGGAATATGTGCCTATATCAAAGATGGTTTTCCGTGTGGTAGGGATATCTCCAGAGAATACCCTAATTAACCTTATATGTGCTTTCGGGTTGCACTAGCTTCACCACTGCATTTATATTTGCCCTCTATCGCCCCACAACAGTGGGGTTACTATCTTTAAGAGCATATCTGAGAAAATAGACAACATCCTGTCTGCTCATCCTTCGGCTAACATTCACATTAGCGGTAACTGCAATGTAAATAATGTGGAATGGCTGACCCACTCACATAAAACCGATGACGAGGGGAGGTTTTGTAATGAGTTTGCCATTGCCTATGACCTCACTCAGATTGTTTAGGAACCCACCCGATGCAAGCCTTCTAGTCCTTTTTCTCACAACTTCCCCTGAGCTGTGTTCATGTTCCGTTCTATCTCTTCTGGGATCCTCTGACACCTTCGGTGTATCAGTTAAGATAAAAATGAAATGTAATAAGTCTTAAGACGTACCTCTCTACCGTACTGTATATCGATACTCTATGGCTGACTGGGATAGCTTCCGTACATTTATATCTGACCTACCTCTGCATTCCATGTTTAAAAAGGATGTGTCCTCTATAGTATCAGACCTGACTGAATGGTTAACTGTAGGCATAGACCGATTCATACCATCCAAAAAATTCCAACAAAAACCTTACAGCAAACCATGGTTCTCCCCTAAATGTGCTGCTGCCATCGCGCACAGAAATCACTTTTTCCATAGCTTCCAACGTAATAGATGTACTGAGACTAAAGCTGGTTTCAGGACTGCCAGCAACCACTGTAAAAGAGTAATAAAACATGCAAGAGAGCTACATGCTCAGTCTGTTAAATCCAAAGTATCTGAGCAGCGGCTTCGTTCCCATCAGTTTTGGCAAATAGCAAACAGGATCTTGAACATAAGCATGCGTTCTATCCCAATTATCACCAATGGACCTGGGGTCATCTCGTCAGCATCAGACAAGACCAGATTATTTGCAAAGAACTTTGCAGCTAATTCTACCCTATGCGACAATGACCATTAACTCCCTGTATTTCCTCCTATAACAGACAATACGCTATGCAGCATACAAATATCTGTGCGTGAGGTCGCCAAGCTAATCAAGAACATTGATTACAGTAATGCAACTTGCCCTGACGGCATTCCAGTTATAGTGCTGAAAAAGCTCAAACCAGCATATGCCCCCATACTTACAAAACTGTTTAAGCGTTGTCTTAAGGAGAAGTGCTTTTCAACATCCTGGAAAACCTCATCAGTATGCCCTGTATTTAAGAATGCAGGTGAAAAGTCATTTCCCTCTAAGTACAAACCAATACGTCTTCTGTGTGTCATGAGTAAGTTGCTGGAATCCATATTAAATAAAGAAGTAGTCAACCACCTCAACAGAAACAACCTTCCTAGTGACATACAATATGGTTTCCGCTCTGCAAGATCTACAGCAGATGTGCTAACGGTTATATCTCATAGGATTAGTGAATCTCTCGACAAAGGTTTCCGTTCTAGGGCAATTGGTCTTGACATATCGAAGGCCTTCAATAAGATATGTCATAAGGGCCTACTTCACAAGAATTCCAGCTACGGTATTACTGGAAATGTTTTCTCAATCATTAAATCATTTCTCTCTGATAGGTTCATAAGAGTAGTGGTTGATGGGCAGAAATCAGAGGCCCACAGTATTAATGCTGGAGTCCCTCAGGGGTCCATCATGGGCCCAACTCTCTTCCTGATCTACATCAATGATCTCCCAAAACACATACTTAAACCATTCGTTGACATCAATGCTGATGACACGACCATCTACGGCAACACATCAAAGGCCGTAAATGACAAAGTTCTCTCTGACTCTCTCTTCTCTGATCTTGTGCGCGTGGTACAGTGAGGGAAGAGGTGGCTGGTCACTTTTAATGCATCCAAAACCAAGCTTCTATCTTTACATCATCAACGCTCTGATCCCCATCTGGCATCAATTGTAATGGATGGCTCTCGTCTAGGGGAGGCTCCATTTTTTGAAAGCTTCTGGGTTTGACCTTTACTCCTGATCTGAAATGGAACACGTATATCAAATCTGTTGCCATGGACGCTGGGAAAATGGTGTGATCCTTCTACCGCTCCAGAAG
Organism: Euprymna scolopes; assembly: GCF_053919585.1. Taxonomy (NCBI): domain Eukaryota; kingdom Metazoa; phylum Mollusca; class Cephalopoda; order Sepiida; family Sepiolidae; genus Euprymna; species Euprymna scolopes. Next base: position 55,706,999 of record NC_136510.1, on the reverse strand, counting down.
ATATCTCACTACTGATGCAATTCTCTATCTGTATAAAAGCCAAGTACGCCCAAGGATGGAGTACTGGTGCCACATCTGGGCAGGAGCTGCTAAAAATAGCCTATCCTGCCTTGACAGAGCACAAAATAGACTTCGTGGTAAGTGGGGGACGCCCTTTTCTCTTCCCTGCGCCCTCTCTCCCACAGAAGAGACGTTGCAAGCCTGTCTTTATTTTATCGTTATTTCCATGGCAGGTGCTCGTCTGTGCTCCAATCCCTCGTCCCCCTCGTCCCCCTCGCCAATCTTTCACGAGAAACACCCATCTGGCTGAAACTACTGTCAATAATTTTCTCTACTCTTTCTCTGTGTCTAAATCCAAACGTAGATTCCATGTGCAAAGCTTCTTTCTTAGAATTGTACGCCAGTGGAACTCTCTGTCGCTTGCCTGTTTCCCACCTCTTCCACGTCTTCAAGTCCAACATAAACAAATTCCTGACAAACCGCCGCCTTAAGTAAGACACTCTATCAAAACCCCAATACTAATGATTACTACAATACTATCTCATTGATTACTGTACACGCAATAACCCTTATCCCTGAGGGGCCTTCGGGCCTTGATAAGTGGTGACCCCCATGTAAAAAATATATTATATATATATATATATATATATATAAAATTTTAAAAACAGCCTACAGTCTTGAAACAATTATAACTTACAATGAAATAAATTTTTATTGCTATCAATTCCTTTTTTGAACTTTTGCTTTTGTTAATACAGTATATTAATGCTCAATTATGAAACATGATAATTTTGTAGCTTACATTTTAAGTCATCTCCTTTTGGCTTAAAAATTCATTGGTATATGAAATTTGCTGAATTATACGTAACCAGGAAAATTCATTATATTACAAACAAGTATATATATATATATATATATATATATATATATATATATATATATATATATATATATATATAAAAGTGAACATGTCTGTGTCTGTGTGTCTGTGTGCCTATGTGTTTCTATACATTTCCAGACGCAATAACTTTGTCAATTTTTAGTCTACAGACTCGAAATTTGATATACAGGTTACTGAGATTTGGAAAAATCGATGTGATCGGTTTTTGGCCAGAAATTTGGCGATTAAGGGGTCAAAGTTAAACGATTTGACCTTTGAGAACTCTACCAAACTCCTCCGACAATTTTGGGTCTACGCGCTTGAAATTTTAGATATAGGTTCGTTGTACATAGATCTAACTAAATAACTTGATTTGAGCCCAAAACAATAAATTTTAAGGGGTCATAATAGGGGTCAAAATTTAAAAAAATTGGCCTCTGCGGTCTTTATGAAATTACTCAGGCAATTTCTGGACTAAATATTTAAAATTTTAAATAAAGGGTATTCAGAGATAGGGCAAGCTTTTTCATCAGCTTGGGTTAAAAATTTTCAGTTGACAATATATAAATGTATGTATGTATGTCTGTTTGCATGTCTTCCTTAAACTTTCAATAGAGGCCACGGATTTTACCAAGATCAGTATCGTTTTAAAGTTCGACCTTTCATACGACAAATATCGAAGAATTGGCTAAACACATTAATATCTTCTTCAACTAGGCACTTTTCTACAGGGGGTCACTTTTTTCGCCGATATTTTTGCAATTTATCCTCTCCTTTAGATTGTCTCGCCTTAATTAAAAAAAATGTCGCTTCCGGTTTGGCGGTGCTCGTAACAGCATAAACGTTAGGCTTTACCCCGTTCTTTTCCTCCTTTGCGTATGGTTTCGAGCCTGTTTTCCTACTACCACTTTTTTTTTGCTAAACATACACATCCAAACACCCGGGCAACGCCGGGCTGAAATGCTAGTATATATATATATATATATATATATATATATATATATATATATATATATAGTCATATATAAATATATATATATATGTGTGTGTGTGTGTGTGTGTGTTTGTGTGTATATATATATGACTATATGTATATTATATGTGACTACTTCATTTAATCATATAAATTAATATACGAAGATAACATTTTATGTGTTAATTTTCAGTATTTACTTTAACAGTGCTCAATACATAGGTAGAGCTAGGTAACAAAAACAGAAAAAACACAAAAGAAAACGAATGAAAACAACACTATCAAATTAATACTGGGAACTCAAAGAAAGTGAACATTCGCCGATATTATAATGGAAAATAATAAAACAAGCAAGTACATGTAGGAACCTAGACAGTCCATGTAGATTATGCGCTATCCTATTCTCTAAAGAGCCCCAACATATATTAAACTGTAGGAGAGAAATAGCGAACAACTGTGTTTACTCTAGGATAGCGATGCAAGATAATTCTCAAATAAACAATAACAATAGAAAATAAGTAAAACAACTAACATAATATCTAAAATATAGAATAAAACACAAAATAACATATCTAACTACACATAGGTTGAAAGTAGGTAAGCTTACTACAACAAAATGATATTTACCCTTGCCATAAAACACAGGAAAAGAAAGTGTGAACCTGAGGTCGATTGTACCTTTGTCCTGTAAGTGCCCGTCAATTAGCTGATTAGGATGGGTGAGGTCGCAACTAGGAAGCTTATTGGCTAACTAGAAAATTCAATAGCATGTATTTTATGAAAATGAAATGCGCGTTTACTTTCTTACTAGCTTGCTCAATCAGAGACCAGTTCTCCAGCGAGCTGACTACGTGACGAATTTCATCACTCAGAAAAATTCCCACGTTTGACAAGATGCAACTAAATGTTTTTGAGGTTACATAGGTTGAAACGTTGTGAGAATAAAAACCCAGTATTAAACGTGGTTTGAATAATCGAAATTATTTAAACATAGTCTTCGTGATGTGTTTTATAGTTTGAATTCATTCTTAGTTAATCGTTTATCAGATAAAAAAATCTTCATCAAAACGCTCGAACCTGATTTACTCATTTAAAGACTTGCTATTAACATTTAAAGACTTGGTATTAACATTTAAAGATTTGATATTAACATTTAAAGACTTGGTATTAACATTTAAAGACTTGGTATTAACATTTAAAGATTTGATATTAACATTTAAAGACTTGGTATTAACATTTAAAGACTTGGTATTAACATTTAAAGATTTGATATTAACATTTAAAGACTTGGTATTAACATTTAAAGACTTGGTATTAACATTTAAAGATTTGATATTAACATTTAAAGACGTGATATTAACATTTAAAGACTTGGTATTAACACGAAAATATACAGCGATTTCGGTGCATAAGTTACAATCTTACTCAACTATTGTATTGCTTGTTTCTTTTTGTTAGCCCCGGTTTTCTATAGCAGCCCAACCAATCTCTTGCTCAAATGAGTACTCAGTCATTTTCATGAAATTTGATCGATTAGAAAACCTATCCATTCCTGATAGACGCTAGAGGCAATGAAGAGATGGCATGAAAAATAAACAAAGAAATAAATAAAAGCTTAGTTAAAGAAGAAAGAAAAAAGCAAACCAAAAAAGAAAGCATAAGTAATTATTTCAGTCATTATCAAATTTATTTAAATGTTCAACCCGAACAAGAAATATTGTTACTTAGACATAAGCAGCTACTATTTGAGACTATGTCTAGAGGAAATGAACGAAATATCATTTTACATAATATTTAAACCTTTCAATGCCAGTACAGCCAGGAAGACAGGTAAGAATGAGAGAATTAAAAATAGGAAGACAAAGAAATAGAGACTGTTAAATAGCACTTGAGTTATGTTTATTCAATTATTTTATTAACAGGAGTAATCCGTCCTTGCCTTAGAAAGTATTAAAGATACACGGATACATATTCTAATTACTATTAGACATGTTTCAATTAAGATTGAGATTTGTTTCTTGAAAATCTTTGGAAATGATATTAAACATAAAGCCAGAAAGTCAGGATGAGAGGCATATTTTTTATTTAGATTAATTCTATATGCTTTCCCTTTTTCTTGTTTCTTTTTCTTTCCAGTACATCGAAACATTTGCAAAAGTTGGTGCATGAATGCGAAACATATGCATCTCTCTCTCTATTTTTATATATATATATATATATATATATATATATATATATATATATATAAGAAATTTAGTTTTATCGAAGGCACGACAATGTAAAGATGTAATGGATAACACCGTTGAAACTGAGACAATTTCAGATATAATTGGTGGAATTAGCTGTGCAGTTACATTTTTATTCATCCAATTTATGTGTGTTTATGTATAACCACACTTATATGCATATATACATATGCACATGTATTTTACTACAATAGTTTACATATAAAATGCTCTTACTTTCATCAGGAGGGTAGGTGGTGTGCCCGTGATGCTAAATTTCGGGACTTTTGCTTTTCGTCAGGCATGTTTTTGACTATCATACGTGCGTAGTTGGTTCCAGTGTTCATAGAAATTAGAAATCCGTTGATTTGTTTCATTTTCATAATTTATTGATATCGAGTATGTGTTGATATTATTTACAGTTCTTTTTTTTAATTAATACTTAGCTTTAGTTATTTGTCTTTATTAATTTATTAAGTTTTCTGCAGTTCTCTAAAAATCGTTTGGCGTTTTGAATTTTTCTTCATATATTACTATTAATATCAGAATATCAGACGTGTACTAGTACTCTATATTATTTATAGTTTTTAATTAATGTCCAATGTTAACTACTTATCTTTGTATTATTAGCTAGTTTTTATTCGTTTATTTCATTTGTTTTACTCTTTAAAACTTTTGGAATTTTAGAAAAAAAAACTTTACATCGAAAAAAAATGTTCTCGTAAAATAATTCTTTTTTTTTCCATAATCGCAAAACAGTATTCAACACAATATATTGTCAAATTGTGAAATGTCTAAAGTTTAAGATGGACTAGTAATGTTTGCCATCTTGAAACGAATTTTAATATCATCATCTTTATTACTAGCATTTCTTTGATAACGGCTTGTGTTTTTTTTTACAAGTAAGTCACCACTTATCAAGGCCTGGGTGCCACTCGGGGATAAAGGTTATTGCGTGTACAGTAATGGAGATCTGATAAAGTGTCTTACTTAAGGGGGAGGTTCAAAAGAAACTCGTTTATGTTGGACTTGAAGACATCTAAGTTGTAGTCAGGTAGGAAACAGGCAAATGGAAGACAGTTCCACAGGCGTGCACTTCTAAGAAATAAGCTTGATTGGAGCTCAAACGAGCACTTCCCATGGAAATATCGATGAAACAACGACAGGCTCGCTATGTCTCTTCTGTGGGAGAGAGGTTGCAGGGAAGAGAAAAGGGCATCCGCACTAGGATAGGACGTCTATTCTGTACTCGGTCAAGGAAGGATAGGCTGTTTTGAGTAGATCCTGCCAAGATATGGCAGGAGTACTCCATCCTTGGACGTACTTGGCTTTTATATTGATAGAGAATTGCATCAGCAGTGAGCTATCTACTGAAACGGTAGAAGGATCACACCATTTTTTCAGCGACCTTGGCAACCGATTTGATGTACATGTTCCGTTTCAAATCAGGAGTAAAGGTCAATCCCAGGAGCTTATCAAAACATGGAGCCTCCCCAAGACGAGAGCCATCCATTTCAATTGATGCCAGATGGGGATCAGAGCGTTGATGATGTAAATATAGAAGCTTGGTTTTAGATGCATTAAAGGTAACCAGCCACCTCTTCCTCCATTGTACCACGCGCTCAAGATCAGAGAAGAGAGAGTCAGAGAGAACTTTGTCATTTACGGTCTTTGATGTGTTGCCATAGATGGTCGTGTCATCAGCATAGATGTCAACAAATGATTAAAGTATGTGTTTTGGGAGATCATTGATGTAAATCAGGAAGAGAGTTGGGCCCAGGATGGACCCTTGAGGGACACCAGCATTAATACTGTTGGCTTCTGATTTCTGCCCATCAACCACTACCCTTATGGGCCTATCAGAGAGAAATGATTTAATAATTGAGAAACATTTCCAATAATACCGTAGCTGGAAATCTTGTGAAGTAGGCCTTTTTGCCATACCTTATTGAAGGCCTTCGATATGTCAAGACCAATTGCCCTAGAACGGAAACCTTTGTCGAGAGATTCACTAATCCTATGAGATATAACCGTTAGCACATCTGCTGTAGATCTAGCAGAACGGAAACCATATTGTATGCCACTAAGAAGGTTATTTCTGCCGAGGTGGTTGACTACTTCTTTATTTAATATGGATTCCAGCAACTTATTCAGGACACACAGGAGACTTATTGGTCTGTACTGAGAGGGAGATGACTTTTCACCTGAATTCTTAAATACAGGGCATACTGATGAGGTTTTCCAGGGTGTTGAAAAGCAGTTCTCCTTAAGACAACGCTTAAACAGTTTTGTAAGTATGGGGGCATGTGCTGGTTTGAGCTTTTTCAACACTATAATTGGAATGGCGTAAGGGCCAGTTGCTTTACTGTAATCAAGGTTCTTGATTAGCTTGGCGACACCACGCACATATATTTGTATGTTGCATAGCGTGTTGTCTGTTATAGGAGGAAATACGAGGAGTTGATGGCCTTGGTCGCATACGGTAGAATTAGCTGCAAAGTTCTTGGCAGATAGCTTGGATTTGTCTGATGTGACGAGATGATCCCAGGTCCATTGATGATGGTTGGGATAGAACGCACACTTCTGTTCAGGATCCTGTTTGCTATTTGCCAAAACTGGTGGGAACCAAGCCGCTGCTCAGCTACTTTGAATTTAACGGACTGAGCATACATTTTTTATTACTCTTTTACAGTAGTTGATGCGATTCCTGAAAGCAGCTTTAGTCTCAGTACATCTATTACGTTGGAAGCTATGGGAAAAGTGATTTCTGTGCGCGATGGCAGCAGCACATTTAGGGGAGAACCATGGTTTGCTGTTAGGTTTTTGTTGGAATTTTTTGGGTGGTATTAATCGGTCTATTGCTACAATTAACAATTCGGTCAGGTCTGATACTATAGACGACACATGCTTTTTAAACATGGAATGCAGAGGTAGATCAGATATAAATGTACGGAAGCTATCCCAGTCAGCCATAGAGTATCGATATACAGTACGGTGGAGAGGTACATCTGACGACTTGTTGCAGTTCTTTTTTACCTTAACTGATATAACCGAGTGGTCGGAAGATCCCAGAGGAGATAGAACATAACATGAACACAGCTCAGGGGCAGTTGTGAGAAAAAGGTCTAGAAGGCTTGCATACCGACCGGTTGTATCGGGCACACGGGTGGGTTCCTGAACAATCTAAGTGAGGTCATAGGCAATGGAGAAGTCATGACAGAACCTTCCCTCATCATCTGTCTTGTTTGAATGGGTCAGCCATTCCACATTGTGGACACTGAACTCTCCAGAGATGTGAATGTTAGCCGAAGAATGAGCAGACAGGATGTGGTCAATTTTTTCAGATATGCTCTTAAAGATAGTAACTCAGCTGTTGTGGGGATGATAGAGGGCAAATATAAATGCAGTCGTGTAAGCTAGTGCAACCCGCAAGCACATATAAGGTAAATTAGGGTCTTCTCTGGAGATATCCCTACCACACGGAAAACCATCTTTTATGTAGGCATATATTCCATGCCCATGGCGATCTGGGGGTCAGATTTAGATGTTACGTTAGAGTATCCATTAATTATGAACTCATCTAGGGAAGTGGTCGGCCCTATGCCAGTTTCGCTTAGAAAGAATATGTCGGGTTTCGTAAACTGCAATTGTGTTTCAACCTCTGGAAGGTTGGAATGTAGACTCCTGATGTTAGAGAAGACATGATAGTATGCGTTTACGTTGGAGGATGGGATTCTAAGTTTGTTCGTGTTTTTTTTTTCTGAAAATAAATATAATGTCGGAAAACTTTATTATTTTGGTTAAAACTTGGCCGGTGAACGAAGGCAAAAGGTCAGTTAGCGATCGAGCACAGCGATGGTGAATTATCAGTTAAGATCGGACAGGCGGTAAATTATTAGCGACAGTAGTAGTTGAATCGACGTAATCGTGACGTTAGGGCAAACAACACGAGCGGGCAATGGAAGGCGAAATATAAGAGACAATATATATATATATATATATATACATTTCCTTGTTGTCTTCGAGTATTGGGTGTCCCTATTTTTCCCTACGTTAGCACTTTGCAACAAATTTGGAGGAACTTTCCTTTTTTTAAATGTCTTATTACGTCATCATCCCCGCCGTTCCCAGCCGATTTGTTGTATAGCAACAGATTAGGTTGCTATGGTAACCAACAGCTAATCAGAAAAAAATCGTCTTTCCGTTCTTTTTTTAACACCAATAATTTTATTATAATTTTTTCTTTACTGTACAAAAATTGAATATTTTTCAAAATATAGCTGAGAAGGTGACCTATGAACTGTAATTATTGTTTGAAATTTGGTCGCATAATGAGCGACTGATGAAGCTTTACGGTTCTGAATGAGTAAAACTAAAACTTAACCATATATTCAAACACTACCACTACCGTGTTTCATATTGTTTATTGAAAATTTATACTATGTGAAGTTTTTAAATTCAGAATATATATATATATATATATATATATATATATATATATATATATATATATATGTGTGTGTGTGTGTGTGTGTGTGCGCGTGTGTGCTCTGTGTGTGTGTGTGTTGGATAAATACACACATTTCAGCAAGTCGGTAAGTGCAAACATGTCAGACATGTAGAATTATTCTAGTGGACACTCTAAAGTACGAAGGTAATCAGGTACGAATAAGTTGATTAATATATATGAAATTTTTATTTAACAATATTATTCAGCGGCAGCGGCAGTTTTCATTGGGATTTTCGCCGAGTTTGCGTGAAAATTAATTACAATTCAAATAACTCAAGCCAAAGAAGAAAAAATCATTCGCAATTCTACCTTGCAAATGAAAATTACTCTTAACTCAAAGAGTTTCTTTTGTTTTGTGAAGATTTAAGATCGATCTGCATGATTGATGATAAATTCACACTCAGACATGCATGCAGGAATTATACGTACTCAAAGAATGCAATATAGCTTCCCACTGTTGTATACATTCTTATCCCGACTAAATACTATTTATTTTATTTCTGTCTGATCATGTTTTTAAGTTTTTCTTTTTTTTTTCGATTTCATTTTCGCAATTAACATCTTTTTCGAACGTCCGTAATATTTTCAAATAATTACAATGTAAAAAATATGTTTCGCAGTTTCTTTTCTATCCTTTTCGCAAAAACAAATTCCAATTTTCATTTTTTATGAAAACGTTAGTTGATTCAATTCCTGTTGTTTCAATTTTTGTATAATTCTTTTTCCATGACTTTTTATTATACTAGCATTTCAGCTCGGCGTTGCTCGGGTGTTTTGAGGTGTATGTTGAGTCAAAAAGGAAAAGGGGTTATAGTAGGAAGGCAGGCTCGAACCCGTACCACGCGGGAGTAAAAGAACGGGGAAAAACGTGACGTCTTTGCTGTTACGACCACCGTCAAACCACAAGTGACGTAGGTTTTAATTAAGGCTAGACAATCGAAAAGAGTGGATGACTTTCAAAAATATCGGCGAAAAAAGCGAGTCCTCCCTGTAAAAAATGCCCAGTTGAGGGTGAAGAAATTAATGTTTTTAGCCAATTTTTCGGTATTTGTCGTCTGAAGGGTCAAGCTTTAAAACGATACTGATCCTGTGAAAATCCGTTGCCTCTGTCGAAAGTTTTAGGCAGACATGCAAACATGCATACATACATACATTTATATATTGGTAGCTCAAATTTTCGACCCAAGCCGATTAAAAAGCTTACCCTATCTCTGAATACCCTTTATGTTAAATTTTAAATATTTAGACCAGAAATTGTCTGAGTAATTTGATGAAGACCGCAGAGGTTAATTTTTTAAAAAAAACTTTGACCCTTATTATGAGCCCCTAACATTGTACAGTTATTAAGTTAGATCCATGTCCAAGGAACCTATATCAAAAATTTTAAGTGTTTAGACCCAAAATTGGCAGAGGAATTTGGTAGAGATATCAAACGTTGACCTTTGAGCCCCTAAGAGCGAAATTTCTGTCCGAAAACGGATTACAAAGATTTTTCCAAATCTCAGTACCCTGTATATCAAATTTCGAGTCTGTAAATTGAAAATTGACAGAGTTATTGCGTAGAGATATGTACACAGACAGACAGACAGACACGTTCACTTTTATGAATATATTGATGATATGTATGTATTTTATCCTCATATATATATATATATATATATATATATATATATATATTAGAAAATATATTAGAAATTTTATTGGTTCCCTATTCAACACACGGGATAGATATTTGGAAACAAGAAAAGTGAATTCACAATGTCAATAAACTATATATAAAAAAAAAACAATATCGCAAATTGATCACCTTCTGCCTGCTATATATTTTTCTCTCCTATTTCTTTTTTGTGTTTTTTGTTTCCTCGTGTTTAAATAGTTTTCAACATGTGGTGTTATTCATCTTTTCTCATAATGGACTCTTGCAAGAATTTCATGTTTTTTTTTATATATACTTCGACTGTTAATAAAGAGAGGGAAAGTTAATGAGATGAGATAGCACGGGATTAAAACGTTATATAATAAGGTGGTATCAAGCAACACGTATTGAGGGAGAAATGTAGCAAGAAATGCACATTCACTGAATGTTGATAATAAATCTCAGAAATGAAACTCCTTAAATTTGATATTTATACAAATAGAACGTTTTTCGTACACACATTTCTCATTCACGTTTCCACATGTCTTCTTATTAACGAATGCTCTCAATTCTAACATGATCATATACGTTTTAGAATGTCAGATGTTAAGCGACTTTGACTAGCATTCTAAAACCTGCTTTGTAGTATTTATGTATATTTTCAATGTCATGTTCTTGCGTAAAACACATGCACATAGATTAATTTCATTATTATAGACATTGATCATTACCTTCAACTAAAACAACACTATGAATAAACAAGTTTAGTGATATCTTAGGAACCGTTTTTACGCGCATACAGCAAAATATATAGTTCTCGAAGTTGTTTTCACGGCAACCGAGAAGATTGTCGGTTTGCCTTCAGCTCTACTTTAGACCCAGCCAACCCTTCAAAATGTTCCTTTGCGGACAGAAATGACACCAAATGATCTGAAAATCACGTTTTCTCAAGTACATATCATAAAAAACTAAACACCTCAAAGAAATGTGGACCTGAGCTCATCCTAGCTGTGCTATAAACGTACCGTATTAAAAAAAATGGTCCACTGTGGTTACTCCAGTTCTCTCCAAAACTTTCAACAAATGCCTTAACGAATCTTGTTCTCCTGACTGCTTGAGAACTGCCTCTGTAGTACTAGTTTACAAGATTTCTGGCAAGAATACTGACCCATTAAATTATCGCTCTAATAGCATCCTCTTTATTTTCGCCAAAATGATTGAATCTAATTAATCAAGCACTTGTTCACCAACTCATAGCTGCTAAACTTCTATTCGAACAATAGTATAGATTTAGGTAAGCCTTTCTATTGCAGATATCAAAACTGTACTCTTTGAACGTATATACTATGCACTTCATAAGGTATGGTAGGCGAGGACGATAGCCGTAGACATATCTAAGACCTTTGATAGGGTATAGCACAATGATCTTCTCATCAAAATCAGATCCTATGGTATTACTAGACGAATACTCAACATAATTACATCTTTCTTAAATAAGAGAAGAATCCAGATTGCCCTTAATAATCGTACGTCCACACACACTATATATATATAAGGCAAAATGTGTGTTAGTGTGTTTGTGTGTATGTGTGTGTTTGTATGTCTTGCAAAAACTTTCCACACAGGCGATGGATTTTCGCCAGATCGGTATCATTTTAAAGCTCGAACCTTCGAACGACAAATATCGACAAATTGGCTAAAAACATTAACTCCTTCACCCTTAACGAGTCGCTTTTCGACAGGGACGAGTAGCAAAAAATTGTTCCTTTCATTTTCCTTTTCTACTACTACTACTACTACTACTACTACTACTACTACTACTACTACTACCACTATGGCGTGATGTTTGACCTAGAAAACGTTGACGATAGTTTAACTACGTGCTGTTTACTTGAACGTTTTATTTCGTCAGTTCTACGTTCTTTATCTCGTTAGCGTCTGGGTAACGAGTCAGACTGTTTTTTTTTTCGCCTTAGCCTTGAGGCTTCGGGTTCGAGGCTACCTCCCTATTTAATTGTTTTTTCCTTTACACCTGCAAACACCCGGGCAACGTTTTTTTTTTAAATTTAAACAGGGTTATTACTTCGCCGATTTTGTTTTTGATCTACCCGCTCCCAAACACACACACCTCCAGGTTCGAGCCAACCTCCTTATCAAAACTCTTTTTTCATTTACATCTCCAAACACCCGGGCAACTTTTTTTTTTCATTTTATAATATTTAAACAGGGTTATTACGCCGCCCATTTTGTTTTTGATGTACCCCTCAACACATACACCTCCAAACACCCGAGCAACGCCGGACACCCCACTAGCATGATATAAATGCGGGGGTACCACAGGGGTCGATCCTTGGACCTTTTTTATTCCTGATATTCATAAGTGACCTCCCTGATAAAATGGTCTCAGAGACAGCACAATACTCTTTAATAGACACGAACGGAAAACGAATGAACACATATCCAAGTGACTGGCGAAAAATCTAGAGAAAGATTTTCAGAATGTAGTGGAGTGGGGGAAATTGGATAGCAACATTCAATACTGCTAACACTAAGCTTCTTTTCTTTTAGAATTACAAGAAACCTTCTCAATCACTAATAGCTATGGTTAATGATACATTATCTAAAAGTACTTTGTTCAGTCTCTTCGGCTTCACGTTCACATGGGAATCTGAGTAGGAACAGGTACATTGAGGGCATTACCAAGGCTGCTGAAAAGAAGGTGGTCTCTCTCTACCATGGCAGAAACTTACGCCTGTTTGTATCATGTACCTCAACACAACTACAATTCGCCAATGTATGGAGTATTTTTGTCACATTTCAGGCTTATGCATCTGATACTAGTCTCTCACACTTAAGCAATTTTTAAAAGAGCGTCGCAAAACTATTAGGTAAACGTCTGTCTATCCAACGAACGGTTTCATTCCTATGCTTGTTTTAAAATATTTTTTGTGACAGTAGCTCCAACGAACTATAAACTCTTTCCCCCTCGACATAAATACTCCCGACAAACCCAACAAGCAGCTTAATCTTACCACAACACAGTAGAGATCCCCCAAATCCTTCTACCCTTATAATAGTTTCTCACGGACTGCTAGACTTTGGAATTTTCTTCCGAGTTTATGCTTCCCTGACTGTCTTAACATGCAGAAGTTCAAGTCTAATGGTGACAAACATCTTGCTGCTCAACTTCCTATATAGTATCCCTGGAAATGATGTGCTAAATAGTAGTCCCTACATGAAGATTAAAAAGGTTTTATTATTTTTTAAATGATGATTGAACAAAATTATCGTGGCAAATGAAGGTGGTATATGCCTTTCTGGGGGGTTAAAATGCAATTTAAAAAACTGTAAAGTAAAATAGCAGTTTGGCTTTAGTAGATTAAAAAGTTTTTATTATTTTTTAAATGACGATTGAAAAAATTATCGTGGCAAATTATGAATTTTGGTTCGATGAATAGTTTCCCGATCAACCTATAACGTAACAGCTTTCTAATCATGTTTCTTAGTTCCATGATTGATCAGTCTAGTTAGATGTAGCGAGTATATTAATCTCCAGATTCACACTCTAGACGTAAATTTGTACCAATGAAAGTTTTGACAATCTACCATCTGATTTAATAAGTTTTGACTACTGTTAGTGGAACAATTAAATCGCTTTTAAAACAAATGTTTCATTCATCTCCTTGCCTGTTTGGGAAAACAACAATTAAATTATTCTAAGAAAGAAACTACTTTTATGCTAAGTTAAAGCCACCGTTTATTTAAGCAGAATATTTATTACACGCACACATACGCCCCCCCCCCATATATATATATATATATATATATTGATTTGATTTGAATTGATTAAAAAATGCCTTCGTAAACAATTATTACCTTTCTTTATTGGGGAGGTCATGCAAATATTACAACTATTTTCAAAAGTAGATTAACGTACTTTTCAACATTTCTGTTTAATTTTTCATAATTGCTTAAAATATATAGAAACACTATCAATTAAAGTGCCCTTTTACATTGCTTTTTACATTACTAATCTACTTGCTTTTTTAATTCACTTTGCTTTTTACTTTACTTGCTTTCTACTTTGCATTGCTTTTTTCCTTTACTAACGCACCGACTACTTCATAAAACAAAATAAAATTAGCTTAGTCTACGAAAATTCGCCAGATAAATACAATTACTTATTTTTTTTTTTGAAGAGAAAGGGGGTTGTTTCAACGAAATCTGTTCTAGCTTTATGCCATTTTCGAATGGGCAACACCAGTAAACATGCTCAGCTAGTATATGTTTATATATTATTAGCGATGTATATTATACGACAATATAAACAAAGATCCCTGCTGGAACACACACAAGATGTTGAGTCTTCTATGAACTATTTTCTTATTGCATTTTTCCTATCTAAGCAAAGAATTTCTAATTTTTCTGAGTATATGTACTGAAAAAGACGGTATTGACATAATAATAACCGTTTGTTTTCTGCATAACAAAACGTATGCGTGAAAAATGTACCGAAATTTTAACACGCTGGAAGGGCTGTTTAGCATGAAAAATGAATATTTTGATTTTTGAATACTTTCATTCTTTTATATATGATCTGTTGTTATATTTAACATACATTAAGCTTGTAAGCAATATATATATATCTATATATATATATATATATATAGATAGATATGCGTGTGTCAGTGTGTTTTGGTAAAATCTATTTTTCCAAATATATTTCACAATATATTTTGTGTATACCAATCAATTTTTTAGAAGTTAATGTATGTTAAATGTTAAATATAACAACATCTAGCCGTGTATGAGCTATGATTCATCAGAACATTACTTTATGTGAATGACTATATATATTTATGCATGTTTCGAATCCGATGTTGTCTTGAATTTTCTAAAACATATATAAATATTGCGCGCTTAGTATTATTTTTTAATAATCGACCAATTAACTAGAGATAACTCCCACTATGCCGTCTTTCTCTCTCTCCCCCTCTCTTTCTCTTTCTCGCTCTCTCACGCACACAGAAACACACACACACATATATATATATATATACATATATATATATATATATATGTGTGTGTGTGTGTGTGTGTGTTAGAATGTTTATAAAACTTGGATCCTTTATGCGAGATGATCAGACACTATATTTTTTCAAACTCACTGAGAACCGATTGCTACAATAAATATTCTAGAGCTCAATTCTGGATATGGCGCTTATAATACTGACAAGTTACAATGCATGTGAATGTGAAGATTGAAACCATACGAAATTGCAGGAATAGATATGAGAAGAAATTCGCCAGCAAAAGTGAAAGGTCAAAAGTTTTACATGCTCTCGCTTATCAAAAACGATGTGTGTTAACTATCAGAAACGTCACACACATCGCTGCAAAGGCGAGTGTTTATGCTATCTGCTGCCACAGGATGCTGTATACGATTTTCTGCAGGAGGATGTTTAATAAATTGTCTCGACTGAAAGAAGGAATGTGCACATTCGTTATTCCTTCTTATGCTTTCACAGGCAAAGCTAAGAAGTCATGTAAGACTAAGTCGATCTTTTCTCCAACGACTTTACGCTTACACCGTAGCCATTTTCAGGCTATTAATTTTCGTAACATGTTTTCCAAACACACAGAACACAGTTCGTAATGTCTATTTTTTGTTGGAACAATTTTCTAAATCGGCTCTAGTTTTCCAAACTAATAAAGCATAAAGAATGTAATGTATGTCTTAAGATGTGTTTTAATGAATAATACATGTGTCGCTTATAAAAAAAATAAACGATATAATTGAAAATAAACATGTCAGATAATACTGTCGACTGCTAAATTATCATGAAAATAGTAGAAAAATGTCGTGGTGGTTTGGTTTTATATATATCTCATTACAATAGTATAAGAAGTTTTTTTCATATTATTTTCAATGGTCGCTATTTCATGGTTACAATTTTTGTAAATTTCCGATGTTACTTTGCGATGAGATTTAACTTAAATAATGCGTTGCTTAATTATATTTTACTTCTTAAGCATCCGGTTAAAACTTAGGTAAGAATATATATATATATATATATATATATATATATATATATATATATATATATATATATATATATATATATATATGACATTTAAATATGTATATATATACATACATATTGTCTTTAAAATATAATAATCCACTGACACATGTTTCGTCATCTACGACCCAGCAGTGTGACTAAATCAAGCGAAGATCGAAATAAGACCCCATGGTAAGAAACCTAAACCTCTACCCCTGGGCTATCTTGCACGACTGTGGGATGTATCGCCTTTTTTGTAGATGTTGTTTATTTGTTTTTGTTACCCATACTTTTTGAATGAATTCAATTATTTATACGAAAGTGCATTTTTATTTAAATGCAAATTGGGAATCATTTTCCCTTTAACTAACTTAGTAGCTCCAAATGGGATAATCAAATTGGTCAAAGGAAACATTATACGAGTTTGGAATAATCATACACACACAAACACGTATATATATATATATATATATATATATATATATATATATATATATATATATATATGTACATATATATACATACATGCATACATACACACACATATATATATATGAATGAATATATATATTATTTATATATATATATATATGAATATGAATATATATATATTATTTACATATATATTTATATATATAATATTTATATATATATTCATATATATATATAATATATATAAATATGTATGAATAAAATATCAATACGAAAATTATATAAATGTTTATATCTTTTCTGTGTTTATTTCCTATGTTTTGACGTGTAGGAATACAAAAGTCTTTTGAAAAAAAAACGAAAATGTTCCTTTCTAAAGCACTATTTTCGACGTATCCTTCTGTCTTCCTCAGTTTGAATGATGGAAACATGAGTTTAGGGCAGACAGGGTTAGAAACAGGAGGGGCACGGGTGTAGCCAATGAGTTTAAGATTTATCTGAATATGACCCTTCCAACATTTTTGACTCTGAATGGTCAGCAACTTGTGTGGTCTCTATTCAAAACCAAGTCTTTCATAAAAATTTGAATTGGGCACCCACACACTCTACAAATACACTCGCATATGCAAACATACATGTATGTACACCCGCACACTATCACATATGCTTCTACACGGACCCATACATGCACAGAATACGCACACACACGTTTATAAACGTACGTACATATACACCTAGAGACTAATAAACAGATGTAAATGATAAGAGAAGTGGAAAATCTCGGGGTGAAAAGACACTCTGCTTGTCTGAATTGTCTACACACACACACACACACACACACATTTTATTTTTGTTCAACCGCTTACTGTAGATTCTAGTGTCTTGATACATACATATAATGTTTAAAAACATAAACAAAATATATTCTTTTTATATTAATTTTTATTTACTTAATTTCTTCCTATTTTTGTTCAACCATATTAAAATCAGTGGATACCTCTTGGATTTCGGACTGTTTTATGAGTAACGTTTTTCTATCCGTCTGTGTGTCCATGTGTCTCTCCTTTTCTTCTCCCACACACATGCACACTCGTATATACACATATATACTCATACATACATGCATACATAACATGACAGATATAATGGAAAAGTATTGTTTTTAAATTAGAAGTCATTACAAAAATTGGAAGCTCGATATGCCAGTTAGAGAAATTAGAGGTTAATAACATTTAATGTTGGTAATAAAACTAAAAATTTGATATATTTCAATGCTTAAACAAGGAGTTAAATAATAGTAACAACAATAAAAACAACAACAACAATAATAATAATAATAAATAACAACAACAACAATAATAACAACAACAACAACAACAATAATAATAATAACAACAACAACAATAATAATAATAATAACAATAATCATAATAATGATAATAATAACAACAAGAATAATAAACTTAATTCCGTATACCTTCAGAGATGGGTGCTATAATTTATAGGATTTGTGAGGGGAATGAATAACGCACCCATGCATACACCTGTGCATTTGTGTGCGCGCGTATGCGTACTCGGAATATTTAATTAAATATATGTTGACAATTAAAATATGTGGAAACTAAAAAAAACAAAAAAACAAAGCATTGCGAAAACAAAAACTAACTCATAGTGAGGAATGCTAAGCCATTCTTCACCCGTGCATACGAACTCTGCTTTGTGCCCTGTAGGAAAATGTCTTTGGTTTGTTTAGATTTTATAAAAAGAATACTCATTTATCGGTCCCAAATCTTTATTGAGACCGGAGATGTGGGTGTTAAGTCCTAGAATGAGTTTCACTTCATGTTGTCTTCTTTTTTGCTGTGTCCGAAAATTGGAGGCTATAAGGATGCATTTTATGTTATCTATGATGGTGTAGTGTATTGCTATTGTGTGCTGTGTGGATTTGTCCCTAATTGTTTGTTTGTGGTTGCTGAATCGTCAGAGGAACTCTCGGCCCGTTTCCCCCACGTAGTTACATTTTGTGCATCTGGTGCAATATATAAGGTAGCCTACATTAAGACTGTCGCAGGTGAGCGGTGGGAGGAGTTTAAGTTGACTTTTTGTGCCTGGAGGTGTGAATGTGTCGCTAGTATTAATGTGTTTACACATTTTGAACCGGGGTTTGTTGCATGTTTTGTTCCGTTGAGACGCGAAAGTGTTGTGTATTTTTTGTATATTAGTGACCGTAGATTCTGGGCCTGTCTTCTTGCACTAAGTGGAAACGTGTTGTATTTTGTGTTGAAGTTGGGGTCATGCTGCAGTTGTCTGAATACCTGCTTGAGGGGTTTGTGAAGTTTGTCGGTGTTGTTGTAATCAAATACCATTGGTATTTAGGGGGGGGGGTGATATGTTACGCTTGTATGTAAGAAGATTTAGCCTGCTTATATTTTCTGCTTTTCCAAGTGAGTTTTTTAAAATAATATATACATATATAATTTTAATATAAAATACACACACACACACATATATATATACATATATATATTAGGTTAGTGCAAAAATAATGTCGTTTTCTGACGTTGAACTTCGTTCAGAAACTACGTTATATTTGCTCCAACGTAATATATATATATATATATATATATATATATATATATATATATATATATATATATATATATATATATATATATATACTAGCAAAAGTACCCGTCGTTAACTGGGTTCAAAATCAGCCTCCAGAAAATGGACTCTGATTTATGAAAATATGATAGGTTATGAAAAGGAAGGATTGTAAAGAGATAGCTTCGAATTTGGGGGTATCAAAACAAAAGCAAACTATGATGAAAGTAAAAATAAAATAGATAAACCCCATAATTTATTATACCATACCTGTTCACACTGGAACACTTATCACAATATTCTGTAGATCTATATCAAAAAACCTTGTTAAACTTTGTGACATATTTCCATTCTATGGAGGTCAGGCGTGAACGAACATCCCATAATTTTATTATAACATATTTCTTCAAACTGAAACATAATTATCAAAGTATACTTACGCAGATAGATATAAAACGTCTTTATTAAAGTTTATACCACTTTCCATTCTATGGTAGCCAGGCGCGAACGCAGACCCCACAATTTAATTATACCATCCATATTTAAGTTAAAACATACTTATCAAAGTATTCTTATGTACATCTATATCCAAACCACTTGTAAACGTGTTTATTTAATTTTAAATTTTTTTATTTCTATCTTGTGGACAATGCGCGAACGCAGACCCCACAATTTTTATGAACCACCGTTCTGCCAGATCAAATATAACCATTCCTGTTTCTCGATACACCTCCTATCATTATATGTAATCAGTGTTTTTAAAATAGTCAACCATATAGGAGCCTATTCGTGACCAGACACACACACGCACACACATTGAGCTTTATATTATATATATATATATATATATATATATATATATATATATATATATATATATATATGAAATAAAATAAAATCTGCAATTTCTGTTGTAGTCTTTAAATATTCCTATCTATCAAATATATCAATCTACCCACACTTTCATATCCTGTATGTATATTTACTTATATTTTCCTATATGAATTTACTTACTTACTTCCTTGCTTTTTCCTAAATTTGGAGATACCGGCCATCCTCTCCCCTTAAATAATTATTATTTTTTATTTTATATTTTATTTTTATTTTCTTATTTATTTATTCATTTATTGTTTATTTATTATTTATTTTCTATTTATTAATTAATTAATTAATTAATTAATTTACTTATTTTCCATTTAGTGTCTTTTAACAACTCTTACTGACATTTTCTTAAGAAATAACCTGTACATTTTAGTTGACCTATATTATTTTGTCCTATATAGTTTTCGCGCCTTTTAACATTGCCTGTCTGGGCCATTTGACATTTGTTTTTCTATTTTATATCTAATTCTATCACCATTTACTTTTTTCGTCTTCTTCTTCTTCTCTGATCTTTCATATTTATATTTATGTCTCAGCAGCAGTGTGAAAAGCATATCTTATTATTCTTTTATTAATATTATTGGAATACTTCTTGATTATTTGTTCTAGGTTGTCCGTGCAACTGTAGCTGGGTTTAATTGTGTTTACAACGCGGCCGCTAGCTAACCCTCTCTAAGCAATTAACAACAAATAAAAACCAAATAAATAAACCGAATCATAGCCCCCCCGCCCCCGAACCTAAGCGAACACCCAACAGGTCAAGACATACTTATCAAGAAATCATCTCACTATCGAGACGCCAAAAACTTTAACATTAAGACCCGAATTTTAAAGTAACCCCCTCCTCCTACCCCCACATATCCCCCTTCTCCCTCCATGTATCCCTATGCCCTCAGCTATACCAGAAATTAATTTCCCAGGCCCTCCCCTACAAGGTCCTTAAACTCCAAAACTAAAACATTACCGACAACCTAGCACCCCCTCCCACCTTTCCCCTTGTTCCTTTCCCTTTTTTCCGCTCTTCTCGCACTCCTCCCCTAACATCATTCACTCTTTCATCCCATCATAACGAACATTTCTGTAAAAGTCTGAGGAAGCTACAGACGGCCAAAAAAAACGGCCGGGTAGCTGAAACAATAATGTAACTTAACAGAAAGATACGGTAATAAAAAATAAAACGTATATATATATATATATATATATATATATATATATATATATAGAGAGAGAGAGAGAGAGAGAGAGAGAGATAGATAGATAGATAGATAAATAGAAACGTTGAAACATGTCACTGCTCTAGAACGTTTTCAGTGTACATTTTTTGTAATCGTGCACAATGTAGAAACAAAAAATGAATAGGTAATTAATTAACGCTCGCTTTTCAAAGGAATATGCAAATTATTTAACCTTTATGAACTTGCTAGCATATCCATGTCTAAGTATATTACGAAGTTCGTTTTAGTATTTTTAAATAAAAGATATAGGCCTTTAATATCAATGTCAGAACCAGAAAAACTCCACATAATCGGTATATAGATTAATATTCGCATAATCTATTTTTGCTACTCTATAAAAAAAGCACGCCCATGTAAGAAAAAGCAGTTTTCTTTTTACTGAATTTACAATAGACGAGACTCTGTCCAGAGCGGATTTAGGTCCTCTCCTTAACCCAAAGGAGCATAAAATTTGTCAATTTTATAGATAGGTGAATTTTCTGCGGCGTTATAACAACTAGCAAGCCGACCGAGATAGATAAAACATTGAATTTTCACAGGCTGTGGTGACTGAATGTCCTTGGTTCCATTCTCGAGGTTGGTGGGTGGTCAGGTGAATTCACACTTATGAGAATCATATGGCAGAAAAGTACGCTGTAATTTACACTTGGGGAAAATAGGCGGGGCTTAAATACCCCGTAGCAATGTTCTGGACAGAAAAAACTCCATTAGTAAAATGAATGGATCCCATTAGTTTAAGTGAATAAGATATAGTTAAAGTGGAAATCATTGCCATCTTCATGCGGAGCCACACAAGAAAAGAATCATAAGAAAACTATAATCCTGGTCCATACAAATGACTAACGTCACGAAACAGTAGCCATAAAGTATATATAATTTAAACTTTAAACATATGTACTAATACATTATAAAGGTCAAACTCCACTAGAGGATGAGAGTGTTTGTCAATTGGAGGAAGAATGTGTGTGGATTTAAAGTTATTCATGAAATTCACATAATAAATTAAAAAGAATATTTCGACCAGCATTTGCTAAAATTGGATTGAAGACCATGTTGTAGTTCTCAGAAAGTAGTTTCGTAATAATGTGCGCCGCAAATGGTAAATACTTTGTATTTTCATTAGATTTTAATTATACTCTATAAAAAAGCAACGTTCTTTGTAGTGGTGATAAAAGGCAAGTTTTTGTTGCCGGAAGGTTGGGGTTCTAGCTCAATCAATCACCTACTTTGGAAATAAGGTCTAATTGTCATTTTATCGTCGAATTGTTCGAATTTTGTTTCGTAAAATATTTAGAAACAGTTTTCTTTTTCTTTTCTTTTTTCTTTTTTAAAGAAAAAAATTAGGTGGTGATTTCTTTCAAAGTTGGAAATAAATTCATTTCAACATATGGTGTTGTCTTTCATTTGTAACGAAGTAAGTACACTCGTGAATAAAAAAAATGGGCCAAACAAATTTTATACATTTTATTGCACTAAAAGCTGTATTGAACAAAGAACAATTGAACAAGGAAACTGAAACGAGACTAATAACACAGAACAATACATTTACTTTAATAAATGCTTAGAATGGAATCTTTTGGATTTCTTTAAAAGATCAATCCTTTTAGATATGCTCTCAATACTGTGCAGAGAAGATGCTATTCCATTTGCTTTGCATAGCTTCCCACAGTTTGTAATTGTTCGAAAAATTTCCTCCATCCAATGCACAAGATATTATAGACCAAATATTCTCGATTGGGTTTAAATCGGGGCTTTGACCTGGCCAAAATATGTTAATTAAATTATCAGAAAACCATTTTTGTGACTTTTGCAGTGTGTGTAGGGGCATTATTATGTTGAAAAACAATGTACTGAGATATTCCCAGATTCTGGATACTTGGTAACAGTCATGTTTCTAATATTCAAATGTAAACCTTTGCATTGATTGACTTCACATATCTAATAAGTTCCCCAACTCCTGCTGGAGTAAAAGTTCCCCATACCATTATCCGTCCATTCCCATGTTTAACTGTCATCTGTATGCAACTTGGTGAAAATCTTTCTCCAGTTCTTCGAATGCACCGTTCGGGAGCATCGAAAGCATCGGAGCATAAATAGCAAGACAAAATCTAGATTCATCTGACAAGAAAATATTCCTGAACCAGTCTGTATCTTTCTTGCCATAACACGAGAAAAATATATTTCTATCATTGATGTTCTTCTTATATAAAAAGTACTTATTTGCACACCTTTTAGAAGAAAATCACATTTATTTCATTCGTCTAGATATTGTATATCTAGAAAGAGAATTTCCAGACCGTGTTTTTAATTCTTTGCTATGGTCAACATAAGTTTTCTTTCAATCCTTCAAAACAGTTAATTAAAGACTGTGGTCGTCTTTCAAAGTGAATGCTCTAGAGCGAGCAGATCCAGATTCCCCTTTTACTAAGCATTCAACTTCTAAACTTTGACCAATTCGCTTCACTACAGAAAGAGATGTTTTCACTTTTTCTTTTCTTAAAATATCAAAAATCTGCTTGTAAGTCATTTTGGACTTCCTTAATCCTGCAATTCGGTTTTTTACATCCTCGCGGTCTTACCATTTTTAGGATTCATTTTTCCATTCATTATTATATGCTATAATAATAATAATCTGAAAAATATAAATTTTCAATTAAAATTAATAAAAATTCGTGGAAAAATATTGAAAAATCGATTTCTTCCTTCCTTCACTGTTAGCCCATTTTTTTTTTGCTCATGAGTGTATGTGTGGATCAGGTTTCGAATAAAATACCGTTTTAAAATACAGACACTTTCATCGCTTTTATCGCAATTCAAATGAAATAAAATCTTTTATGTACGAAAATAATATTTTAAACATGTTCAGATTTCTATTTCTAATCATATACAATAATTTCCAAATAAATACAATATCAAAATAAAGTCTACTGAATCATATTTAACCAGAAACTAAGTTTAATTACCTTCGGATTATCAGCGAAGGTGCATTTCAGTAAACGGACGTATCTCGTGGATCATGTTGCCTTTAAAACCTGTTATATCGACAGTGATGCACTGGCTATGTTTTTTTAGCTATCATTACGCTGGCGGCTGATAATAATTTCTAAAATGTTAAACTTTTGGTAAACTATTTTTCAACTTGTGTACACGCTCTATCAAAAGTGACATATGCTTAGCGAGGTTTCGTATTCGGTATTTACCTTGATATATGACTAAATATTTATTAAAAATCATAAAATACCGTCAGTGATTTTATTGTTTATCTATAAATTATTATTGTTGATCCGCTGATTAAAAAAATACACTTACCATTTTCTTTTGAATACAAAGTGGGAAATTTCTTTCTGAATTCATTTCATGGAAGGTTAAGAATTAAGCTTAATGATGTTTTTTAAACCACCTCAAACGTTGAAATGAATTTGTTTAAAAGTTAGAAGAAAGCATGTGTTTTATGAACTAACAATTGCGTGACGAGATGTATGACCCAGTAAAATCTCTGCATATATATATATATATATATATATATATATATATATATATATATATATATATATATATATATAAAAATGAACGCATATTGGTTTTTATTATAGATAGACTGGATGATAAAACTGCCGTTTCATACGTTTTACAGAGAATGAAAATATTGCTAAAAATTGTAAGTGTGTAAACTAAAGATGGGTGTACCAATACCGCAATTAACAATTACGAATTCAAGAATTCTGTAAAACACTTTAACGTTAAATATCATATTTGAAAGGATTTTCTTTAAATAAACGGATATGATAAAAAGATAACGCAAAAAATATCATGCCTTCTTTGTTTGTCTTACGACTTTTTTTGAACTTGTGCGCATTTAGCGAACATGCTTAATTTCTAGTACCAAGAGTGAAAGTTCCATCACCTCTTTTAGAAATTTACACCAGTAAGCTTCCATGAAAACATTATTCTCGCTGGACATCTGACGAACATGATATATATTCACATCGTTGTCAACAAGACAAACATTTATGCCATGCTGCCGAAAACTTTTGTACCAATTCTGACAGATATATTTAACTATTAGTTTCACAAGATTTCTATCGCGGGTCAAGTCATCCAAGGAGTGATTCCATCGCGGAGGAAAAACGCTGACATACATTGTGGGGAGCAACTGGACAATCAACGTTCCATGACTATTCAATATAGGATTAATGAAATTTGACAAGATCCTATAAAACTGCTTGCAGAGGTTTATTGAAGAGTTAATCGAATTCGAGCAAAATTACGCTGTGAAGAGAAGATAAATCTAGAACAATTTGCATTTGATTTGTACAATCTTAGAAAGGATACAAGACAAAACATTAATTGTAACAAATATATCGACTTGTGGTTGGCTGTCTGGAGCGATACAACTAATATTCCGGTTACTTTCTGATGTACAAATGACCCAGTAAAAATTTGGTGTAGTTCGGATAGTGCGTCCAGTTCAAGAGGAATTGGGGGAACAATCAAAGGTTGAAGCATCAGTTAACACTTAGAATGAAAGGATAGAATTGAGGCGTAACTCACTTGAGTCTGTCTTTTTATTCCTTACCATCTGGTCGTATTGCTCCAGCCTCCAAACCGCTTAAATGTTCTCCGAAGCCTTCTGGTATATTAGATTTGCAGGAAATTCTGTATGCAACGCCAGTGTGCAACCCTGCGATCGATAAGAGCTTTAAGAATTCATTCTCGACGAGTCGAATCAGATATGATAGAACATATTATCTTCTCCGATGGGGGAAAAAGTTGGATACAAGTAGACAGCTTATGTGTACGGAAAGGATTAAGAGTGTGTAGGGGTTCCCTGCCTAGGTATGAGGCATGCATTTCCTGGTATTATAGGACCACAACCCTATGTGTTTTAACTTCTTAGTTTATCGAGTTAATGAGTAACCCTTAGTAGTAGAAAACTTTCAAGGTGTCCATTACCTGATTTATTATTTTTTTTTTTTTGCTTTCAGCCCGCAGTAAATTGTATTTAGCTTGGAACTTCAACTCCATCCCATTTTTTGCCACTTCCATGCAGAGAACGATTTGATTGTATTCGGTTCTTAACAAACCTGAAAACAGAAGACGGTCTCTTATTTAAGAATAGTGCCTTAATAAGAAAATATTTTGCCTTTTGTTCTGCCCTCACTTTCCGTTTTACTACAATTATATATTTTTATAAAAATACCTTTAGTAAGGTGGCCTATAATGTAAATATGCCATTGCTGTGATTATGAGAATTTTATTCAAGAGTTTGACATTTTTATCATTGTAAACTCGGGATGGCCAACGGTACTTATTTACCCAACACTTTTGATGGAATTGCATCTGATTTGTTTTATATGTCAATTTTAAATATTTTTTTTCAAATACATACAACAAAATGTTGAGTTATGTATAGGCAGAAAATATGATCTGTTCTCATACAACACGTCATTTGTTTTACCTTCGCTCGTTGAACGAATATATAGACTGAATCAATTTTTATTTTTCTCCCAATCCAGGGTATACCCTTTGTTGAGCTGGATTTCACTAGAGTAAATCCGAGTTTTCTTCTAACTCTGTCATGGTAGTCAATAAGAGCTACATCAGATAATACTATTTTTCTGAAAAATTGGTAGAAATATCACTCAGTGGTTGACAGGTATGATCAGTAACAGCAAACATCAAAAAATTGATTTTACAACCTCCAAAGAAAGACCAACATTTGCATAAGTTGAAGCACATAAGATTACACCAAAGGTTTTACTTGTAGATTTCTTGTGCAAAATACAGAAGCATTATTGCCAAAACTGTTTTCCAATTGCCTTCTCCCCGAACTGCAAACAAACAAAATGCAAAATACGTGATTATTTCTATTTTTTTTTATTCGGACTGATGCCTATACAATTCTGTAAACACATATGAATATTTCCTCGTAACACTTGAGAAAATCGGTGTGATTAACGGTTAATGACCAAAAATTAGAAAGATGATCGCAGTGTTTCGTAGCAGAAATGCTAATAATTACTACTCCACCTTACTTGGTTAACAACAGGATAATTGTAGTTAGTTGGTCCTGATTGAAGCTACGGGGGTACGGTTTGCGAACTACGGGAAATTATTTATTCTTGCTCCTAATCAGCGTTATGATTTTTAATAAATACACGAACAAGACTATTGTTAGACAAAACCTAAACTAAATGCAAATTCTATAGACATTATTATTATTATTATTATTATTATTATTATTATTATTATTGATATATCTTCTCTCTTTTTCTTTCTCTCTGCCTCTATCTAACTGGCTCTCTCTCTCTCCATATATATATATATATATATATAAATATATATATATATAATTACCGTTTTATTTGTTTGGTTACATATGTTTCGGATGTTGGACAACAGCCTCGTCAGACCTTCAGAAATGGTTGTTAGTATTATGAAGAAGTGTGTTAGAAGAAATACGAAAAAAGGTGTGTGTGTATATACATATATGTATATGCGTCTATGTATATATGTGAGTATGTATATGTGTATAAGAGTTGTGTGTATGTGTATATGTCTATATATAGATCCATGTATGTCTGCATATACATTGTTTTTATATATGTGTGTGTGCGTATGTGTCTGTATATGGATGTGTAGAAATGTACATATGTATGTATATGTGTGCATGCGTGTTGCGCGTGCGTTAGCGTATGCATTAACTCTTAACTGCCTAAAAAACAACCCATTGTAAACTGAAATAAACAAGTCGACTTATAGCGACTACGAAAATTTTAAATGGAACCCTGTACTTGTCAAACACATGACATCTACACTAACCCTTTCCTCTCTCTCTCTCTTTGCCTCTCTCTCTCTCTCTCATCTACTTAATATACCTTGCTGAGCAAGCAAAAGTAGTAAAAATTTTAAACCTAAAAATTAAAACTCCTCCCCCTCCTCTCCTTACCTCCTCTCTTTTTTCTTTACCATTTTCTCTCCACTTCCCCTCCCTATATCCATATATCTTTACCCACGCCTACCTGAATTTGCTACCCCCACACAATACAATCTAATGTATTTTAACCTTCTAAACTGAAATATTGTCAATACCCGTCTCCCTCCCCTTATTATCTCCTACCCCACTTTTTTCCTTTTTTTTCGTATTTCTTCTAAAACACTTTTTCGTAATACTAACAACCATTTACGTAAGGTCTGACGAGGGTGTTGGATCGTAAACATATGTAACCAAACAGATAAAACGGTAATAAAAATAAAAGACATATTTGCTCTGCAATAGTATTGAGCACTCTCTTTAGGTTTTTACGAATTACCAGTTTTACCATATATATATATATATATATATATATATATATATATATATATATATATATATATATATATATATATATATATATACTCCATCATGTGTGACTGTATAGTAGCCATCCAGTAATACTGCTCTTTTTAGTGATACGGAAAGGGGATACTTCCACCACAATCAAGAAAGGATGATAATGGCTGGGATTGATGATCAATGCATTCAAGAAGATGGCAGGTCTCACTAATGACAACAAATATAGATTCTGCTACACCGAATTGGAAAGTGTAAGTCATCTGGTATCAAGTCGCAAGGTTCTTTTGGTGGATGGCTACCATACAGTGAGACATGATGGAGTATGTAAGTACATCCACTGGACCATCTGTAAAAATTAAACATCCAATGTAGTAGAAAATCCTGGGAACATCAACTTGAAAGAGCAGTTTGAAATGACTTATATACCATACATTACGACCATGTCATCCCTACAGCCACCTACCTTGAAAATGCTTCCATGAAACCTGACATAGTTATATGGAATAAGTCAGAGAGTGTGGCAACCTTGGTTGAAATCAGAGGTCCTAATGATGGAGGTCTGAACAAAGCTGAAAGGAAGAAACATACCAAATATCAAGGTCTCATGTATGATTTGAAATGAAACCGGAATCTTAAGAGATATCTATCATACCAGTTATTATAGGTGCCACAGAGCTTATGAAGAAGAACCTGAAGTCTTACCTAACTAATATTCCTTGTGAACCAAGTGCAAAAGAGATTCAGACAATTGCATTTAAAGGTACAACGAAGACACTAAAACGGCTGTTTTCAAGAAAAACAGGACAATGCTGACAGCTGGTTTGGCTGTTCTATAACCAGCATTACAATTTTCAAAGGAAGAACATTTTTAAAAATCCACCGTTACTTTACCATATTTTTCCTGCATAATTCCTTGGATGGCTTCATATTTTATTGATTCCACTTATGCACTTTAATCTTCAAATTATTTTACACAGTCGCAATTGGTTTCAACTCAGTAAACTGACTTGGCAAATTTACAGTACTTATAATATGATTTTTAAATTATTCCCTTGTAAGTTTGGCATTATGTTTTGGGCTATGTTGAAGCACGAAATTCCGACCATGTCCTAAAGAGGTTGCAGATTTATAAAGTTCCCTCTGTAGAATCTCCCTGTACATGCTACCATTCATTTTACCATCGATAACATGCTACTCACCAGTGCTATTCGATGAAAAACATTTCATATTTTAATAGTAACCCTCAAACTTTACTGTGCGGATGTTATTGTGCGTGTTAAAGGCGGTGCCATTATTCGCCAAACACTTGTAGTTATGTATCTTCTGAATAGTTCAACTTTCTTTCATATGACCATATTATGTTTTCTGAAAACTGCATACTTTTCTTTTCATAAATCTCAACGAATTTAATAAATCTTAGACATATTTGGTTTGAAGTAAAGGGGTGTTTCTTTGTGATCTCAAATCAAATTCAATCCGATACAGAGTACTGGTATTCAAAGATATATTAATTCCATCACCCTCAAGATCCGTTTTAATTTCAGAATGAGTAATGAATTGGTTTTGTTAACATTTCTGCTGATCTAGATTGAAGTGTTCTCATTTAGTTTTCTCAATCTTCCATTTTGCTGTACCGTCTCCGTAATTGCCCTGCTTTCTGATGATAGTTCTTACTGTATTATATGTTAGAATAGTTATTCTTTGCTAATGTTTTGATAATGTTGTCTTCCTTTGTGACGTTATTATATCTCGTATACCTCTAAGTAATTTTTTAGTTTTTTTTTTCATTTTTAATAATTGAATGTCAGAATGCACATTCGAAGAGTCAAATAATTAGTTGAACTTTCTTGTAAACAATTTGTGCTTCAAAGTCAAAGACAACATTCCCGTATTATCAAAAATTTAATATGTAATGCCTTTTAAAATAGAAAATTTCGATTGGAAATTGTAAAAAAGTGTCATGTATTCAATACTTATTCATATGGTTATTTTGAACTTTAAGTAAAAAAGTTGATTCAACAATGAGTTTTTAATTTTGTTCGACATAAAACTATTACCACTTTATGAGATATTACTTATCAAATATCAAATAAAATGACGAATATAAACTTGAATTAGGATAAAACATAACATGCATTAAATATGCCTAAAACGGTATATGCATATATATATATATATATATATATATATATATATATATATATATATATATATATATATATATATAGTAATTTATAAAATATATATGGCGATTAAGCTACACTGAATATTCTGCGTTTCATCCACTATAGGATTCGTCAGGCTTATGCGCTAATTCTGTAGTTGTTTCTTGTTTTTATATATGTTGAGGATTTTTAGTTAGCCAATCAGCTTTCTAGTATCCACCGCGCCTCTTTCTATCAGCCAATGGGCATGCATTTTATCGAACAAAGGATCTGTTTTAGAACTAGGTTAGTGGTTTAAGGTAGACGTTTTCCTTTTTTTTCCTTTTTTTTTTTGAAGTAGTTATATATATATATATAAATATATATATATATTATATATATTATATGCATATATATATAATATATATTATATATATATATTATATATTATATATATATTATATGTGTAAAGTAAGCTATATGTGTATGTATTTGAATGTACAGGAGTAGCATTTGAACTAGTTAACCAATCATTACGAATTTTAGTACACAACCGCTGAACATAAAAGTGTGTAATGTAAAAAAAATATTTAGTTAAAAATTGCTTTATACAAAAATT
Organism: Euprymna scolopes; assembly: GCF_053919585.1. Classification (NCBI taxonomy): domain Eukaryota; kingdom Metazoa; phylum Mollusca; class Cephalopoda; order Sepiida; family Sepiolidae; genus Euprymna; species Euprymna scolopes. Next base: position 55,675,458 of record NC_136510.1, on the reverse strand, counting down.
GGAAAAAATCTATTTTTTTAAATTTTATCTGTAGATATTAGATATCAATAAATATTTCAGTTGTTTAAAAGTATTTCAAAGTGTTTTCCGGGCATAATATTAACACAGCTTTTGTATTATAAAATTTTACGATTTTAGATTTGCCTTTAATTTTAATTCATAGCCATTAGTAACCAATTAGAAATATTACCTGAATTACGATTTCTTTTGAAGCCCAATTAAGTTCATGCCTTAAATTGTAAATATTTCTTAGAATCAGAATTATGTAATAGCTGTTGATTAAAATCGGAACAAGTATTCAATCCAATCCACAAGGTTTTGTAGTATCATATGTTGATTTTACTTATCATAATGAGACATAAAAATGGAAAACTCTATTCGGTTCCAGGAAATAATTTTAATTGGTCTGGAACGAGTATTCTCTCAATATATAACTGCATGGATATATTTAAAATCATGCGCGCTAGAAATAAATTAAACTTTGCCTACATAATGTACAACAATTGATAGTTCTCATTACACCTATGTACGTCGATCGAAAAGAAAGCAACAGATTGATCAGTTTGTACTCGAATGGAAATTGAACATGGTTTTAAATAATGACAACATCTTATATTTACAAATTCATCGAAAAATCGAAAAAGGCAAATTTGAAATCACACTTTTGAATTATATTTTTATCAAAATGTAAAGTTGAATCGACCTAAGAAACGAAATTAGAAAGAAATCCAAACGTATTTGATTGCGTATTGATGAAAAAGTGTGAAGAAATAAAAGCAAAGAAAAACAGAATGAGGAAGGAATATGAGAATAACGTAACTTGAAAAAAAGTTCGAAAAAAAGAAAAGAAAATGGCGTGAAAAATATTATTTAGTAGAAACGAGTAGGAACAAAAAAGAGATAGACAGATAGAGAAAGAGATAGACAGATAGAGAAAGAAAGATAGACAGATAGAGAAAGAAAAACAAAATGAAATGAAAAAAAATCAAATATAGGATGACCTTATACCAGACACTAACAATTTGAATACCGGGCGTTTTAGATGAAGTCAAGTGCGTTGAGAAACAGACAACTGATATTAATAATGAGATCAGCAGACAAGTTATCCGAAACCAATGCGGATGCGTAGTGTACAATGATAATTTCGTATCCTACTAATAAGAAAGTAATTGATTGTAAGAGACAACAACACCAAAAAAAGCGAAAAGCAGGAAAACGAATTCATTCAATTCGGTAGATGTTACTTATTCATGACTCGACCATTCTATCTCAATTGACACGAAAAATGCCCGGCTAACAAAATGATAAATGTGCAAAAAAAGGGAATTACTTATGTTTATGAAAAGTTGTGTGTGTTGCTTCGTACTAGAAATAAGTGCCGAAACACAAAAAAGAATAAACACATGAAAAGAAACGAGGAAAAGGTAAAACAGCGATTATTTTCGGTTGGAACAAAAAAAAAATATGAGAAATGGAAAGAAAGAAATAATGAAGGAAGGAAGAATGAAGGAGAAGAGAAAGTACTAAATCAAGTCGAGTAACTTGAGGTCTATTATAAAGGAAGGGAAAGAGCATATAGTACAGGCTAGGGCGTTATCATATATCGTTGGTTGGTTTACATGAAGGAATGGGCCAAATGATATTCAATAAGTAGGCTTGTTGGAATGCAAGGAGGATCTTTTTTCATTTAATTCCGGTTAAAATTACGAAAGAGGAAAAGAAATTCGATGGCAATGAGTCAGAGAAAGTAAAGTACGCAATAAAAAATAAAATAATAAATGCCACTCAGTAGAGCACATATATCTGACACGCTTTACCAGGCCAATTTTATTCAGTCAACTCCACCAAAATAATAATAAATTCGTAAATAATCGCATTGGTCATAAATTTACTAAATTTGTGTGGTCAACAAAACAATGCAATTGCATAATACTTCAGGGTGGCGTAATGGAAAAAGCATATCTGCAGATACATTCCACTCCGTTTTATCCTTAATTTCATTTTAGTACATACAAAAACCAAAAAAAGGAAACAAACCATACTCCCAAAAATATACCCAGTTTTAAAGTTTCTATTTCCTTCGTCGACACTCGGATCTGCAGAAGTTTGAAGTGTCTATATTTGTACTAACTGGCATCATTTGTGTTTCATATATCTAATATGTCCCAGCTTGAGGATGGACTAGGGCGAAAGAATAGCGAGGACATTTAGAGTTTCAGATGAGTTATATTCTTGATTAAGCTTAAGGTGCACTTGAGATCTGAATCAAATTGCGACAATCGTCGACATTCTACTTTCCACTATGGACCTAGTGATTGTTTAATAATCAATATAGTATCGTTCTAGTCTACCAGAACCATCTTACAGACTTCTTTATTATTATTGGTAATAAGGGTTATCTATTTCGTGTCTGAGTACCATAAACTGTATGCAAACAATTTATAACAATATAATGCATCGAGGATTTATAATTTGAGAGTCTTTTGTCGGATGTGGTTGCATGCAGAGTGCAATAAGAGGTCATTTCTATCAAAATAGCGTGTGGAAACCTGATGTGATTGAAAACGTGAACGTCATCGGCATCGCACATCCATACGCATGTCAACTGTAATACAATACGTTGCGTACAAACGTTATGATGGTTTTGTGCGTGATTTTGACATACGTCCACGTACATTATGTAAAATAGTGAGAAATTAGTTACCTTCAAAACGTATCTTAACAGTTGGACTGACTATTCAATGCAAAACTAATACACAAACTAATTCTAATGCTTTAACAAATAGAACATCTCGTGATGCACAAGGTAATCATGCACTGTAAAAATATGTTAAAGTTGAAGTTTGATTCCAAACCAGTATGATTTAGTTCAAGGCAATAATCTCGGACCTTGTAGAACACTCATAAACACTACGATTAAAAAATGTGTAGATTGTTTCCAGTAATACGATATCTTATAGATACATTACACTAAGAGATATTTTAAAATGTTTTTTTTTATTGTAAGTTCAATTCCTCACAAAATCTTAATCAACACACTATACCTGAAATGGCGTGGAGTATGGATTGCAGACTACGGAATCGGATAAATGATTCAATTCGAAAGTTGCAGACTAATATTGACTTCAATAAAAGAGCACAACTAACATTGTGTATATATAAGTTTAAACAATATAGATAACAACAATACATACCAACGATGTTTCATGTGATAAATATAATCAAGTTTTGACAGAAATCTGTAAAAATAGAAATACAAAAAGTAAAGCGGTTCTTGAGTAGCGCAAATGACTCGAAATAATTGTAAATCTATAATCCTTTCAGCTATAACCAAACTAGTTGCTTCTGTCTAATAATTCTGTATAATTGGGTTACAAAATAAAGTAACAATCAAAGTGGAGAAAACCGCTAAGCATGTCAATAATGAAACTCATTAAAGCAAATTGTAGAAAAAATATTATCAATGATTAAATGTTACTAGAAAAATACATAATTGAAAATGTGGAGAATAGAAAGTGTGCCTTTGGTTTAATTCTGGCACTTTCGTAATTTTTACTTTCCTTATATTTTATCATTTAATGAGCGATTTTTCTGACAAAGGCAGAGAATTGCTGTTTCTGACCTGGTTGTTACTTCTAGCTGGTTGTATGTTGAGATTTTTAAACTAATTGTGTTGCTCATCCTCCAGCACTCAATCTATTTACATCCTTAATTATTATCCTTGAGTGTGTTTTAACCTTTATAAGTGAAATCAATAAATTGAAAATCACCGAAAAAAGACGCATAGATAAATAAGGAATGCTATGAATAAAAGAGAAAATTAAGTGGAAAAACGGAAAAACAAATAAGAAAGATTCAGAAAAAAATGAACAAATATGGATAAGAATAGAGAGAGAAAATAAAAAAGGATTAAGAGAAAGAAAAATTCATTAAAATTATCTAATCAAAAATGTATTTTAAAACGTTTTGATTACTGTACATTAAATTCAGTCTTTTTTTTTTAAAGAAAATACTATTTAAAACAACTATTTCAATTCTTAAGAAGAGGGGTCAGTTGGTCAAGAACGTTATACGTAAAACCATCCAATCATAGTGTTGATTATGTCAGATGATTTATTTATTGATTTTTTTTGTAAAAATTGTCAAAGCTATGTCGATTGAACAATCAGGCTATAACTGACCTTTTACGTCAAACTTATTTTGATTTTTAGATGCGAATTCTTTTGGTTTTGTAAATGTAAGAAAAAAAAGATTCTTATTCTCGAAATTAAAAAAATGCGTTTTAGAAATGAAATATTTTTGTTAATCAGCAGTCTAAAAGTCAAATAGTCAGATCATTTCAACTTATGTTTATTAGCAATTGAGCCTACTGGCTCAAAATAGACAATCTTTAAAATGTGCTTTTATGTGAAATATTTTTATTTGATAGATGTTGAGCCGAAGCTGTTGATGAAAATGGAATAGAAGAAATTTTAGAAGAGTAACAGAACCGTATACGTTCGTTGACAGGAATCAGAAAATGTCACCTGAATGAAAACAAATAAGAGACCCGAGAGACCAAGAAAGTAAGAAGACGAAAGAGAAGTTAGATGATAAACAACTGCAATCTGTGCAATGAGATTGCTTAGAAAAATAAAGAACCAAAAGAAAATGCTGCTCTTACACATGAAGCTCATACAAATATTTACTCGTGTTTCTTTCGTATTTATAATTATGAACAACATTGTTCTCCAAGTATTAATAATTACTTCACAAATAGTAATGGGAATTGAATCGTTTATATAGTTTTATAGATGAGAAATATTAACCTTGTAGCAATATATGTAGAAGCGACAATATTTAACTATGTAATTATTCAGAATTGGGTACATTATATATGGTGGTGTCTATTAAGGAAGAAGTCGATTGCAAAACGCGATAAATCTAATGTAGTTTTGTAAAGTAAACTAGCAATCGGTGCCCGGCGTTGCCCAGGTGTTTTGAGGTGTATGCTGAGAAAAAGAAGGTCAATTTTTTTAAACTTTGACCCCTATTATGACCTCTTAACATTTATTGTTTAGGGATCAAGTAAAGTTAATAAGTTAGATCCATGTCCAAGGAATCTATATCTAAAATATCACGTGTTTAGACCCAAAATTGTAGGAGGAGTTTGGTAGAGTTCTCAAAGGTCAAATCGTTGAATATTGACCACTTAATCGCCAAATTCCTGTCGAAAACCTATCACATCGATTTTCCCAAATCTCAGTACCCTGTATATCAAATATCGAATCTCTAGGCTTAAAATTGACAGAGTTTTAGCGTAGGGAAATGCACACAGACGCACAGACACACACAGACACTATGACTTATATATATATATATATATATATATATATATATATATATATATATATACATAAACATCATATATATAAGGATAATAGTACGCCATATATATAACAAAATACCATTATTTACTGAAGTGAAAGGAAAACCCGGGGGAACTTTACCCAAAAATAAATCTATATTTTTTTGTGTGTATTGATAGTCTTATCAACACCCCTTTTTTCTATTTATTTAAAAAGAAAATACAACTTTGTTATTCATGAGTCGTGGAATTGCATTCATCTACAAAAGATCTAGCTAATGTGCATATTTTTTATCGTTTCTAATTAATTCCCTATTAGTTTTTTTTTCGGTACTCTTCTACGATGATCATCTTTATTTAACTATTACGTGTAATTATATTCATACAGATATTCTATATGATTTATATTTGCGTAATATTTGCGTAGAAATGAAGAAAATCAAATTTACTTTATATTTATCGTGTGTTAGTCAGCGGGCTTGGTTGCCATAACAACGTGACGTAGCCAAGGACGGTAGTGGACGTGAGTGTGTTTGCGTGTGTGCGCGTGTGTTGGAAATTATAGCAGTACTAATAACGTTTGTTTTCGTGTTGTGTGTGCGGCTAACGCCAGAATTTGTGTGTGTGTGTGTGCGCGTGTGTGCGCGTGTGCTGGGAATGAATGACAACGATTTGTTTTCGTGCTGTGTTTATATTATGCATATTGTTTCGTATCTTATCAACTTTTTCGAATCTATGTGTACAGTAATGCAAACCCGTTTTTCGAGCTGAATAAATATGTTACATTGAATAAAAACACGAAAAATAAATCCAGTTTGGTAGAAAGTAATTTATCTTGCCTTTGATAACATTTATTTGTTATATATTTGTTTTTTGACAACTTCTTCGAATCTATCGAGTGAACGCGCGTTTTTTTTTAGTTTAGTTTCATATATATATATATATATATATATATATATATATATATATATATATATATATATATATATATAAATAAGTATTTTTAAATTTTATCTTTCTAGCTTTAAAAAAAGTTTTAAAATTTTATCAGCCGGCATAATTTATTTTTAAATATTGAAAAATTTCAGGAAAATTAATTTTTGCTAGATTTTTAAAACATGTGTGTCAACAGCTAAAAAAAATCGTCCAGAATGGCGGACGTGATGTCGTAGGTTGGATTGTGTAAGTTTCGTATTTTTTTAATTTGTAAATAACAAGTTATGAAAAAATTAAACCCTTCCAAGATGGACAATAAATAAAGCCATAATATTTTATGGTAAAGGTAAGAGCGTAGGAACCATAGTTTTTTAGAAGATGTGATTATTGGATTAACCAATCAGAAATCGTCAGTGGCACACACATCTCTGTTTTTATAGATATATAGATAGATAGATAATGAAAAGACAAGTATATGAAATACAGACATTGATTAATTTCATTTAATTGAAATCAAATAGAAATTATGTCAATATCCCATAATGTGGAGCATGGCATAATGTGTTGAAAATGATACGCCTTTTGTAATTGGCATTTATTCCATTTCGCATTCGAACTCGTCAAATAAACACAGTATGAATGATATTACTTTATAAAGGATTTACAATTAATCTATTTTTAGTGTTATTACTTATAAATGTGCGTTTAATTGAAAAATTGAGGCATTTTTTGCGAAGAAAAAAGCATTATTTGATTTGAGATGCAATAGATATGAACCAAATTTAAATTTCATTGAAAAATAAAATAAAGGTATGCATAAAAATGGATATGTAAACGTTTATATTAAAGTTATTACAACCTCAACACATCGTAGATGATTAACTTGATCATAGGACGCGACGACCACACTACGTTTATAGCAACCCTCTTGTAAAATAGTTTTATCTTGATTTAAGTTTCTAAAATCTTACAATTCTTGTTATTTTCTTAATTAGTAGAGCGAGAAGCACTCCTGAGTAACATATTGAAAAATACTTCGTAGAGTTTTTTAAAATTATATTGAGCTTAAAACACAGAACTATAGAGAACGTTTTATTATGAACATCGTAAGAAGAAGATTCTTAGTATGTGTGCATTATTTGTAATCTGCATACGCAATTTTGGAATATCGTCTTTTTATAAATTTGTATTTGCTTATGACTTCAGTGCCATCGTTAATACTAACTGATTTAAAATGCTGCATAATAGGAAAAATACCAAATGATATTTCTACCGTATTTCGTTTACGGTGTGTTTAATCAAAATATGATGACTTTTTAAGAGAGATATCCCATGTCGTACTAAAATCATAAAAACCACACTTGAGCGGATAAAATATAAATATCAGTCCATTCGAACAAAATATAAAACCGTTTCTGGAAGCACATGACAATAAGCGATTAAATTTCATATTAAGTAAATATGTATATGAAGCGTATAACAGTAGAATAGAACAAAAAACACAAGAAAATGGGAAGAAAGAGGAAATAGAACAAAAAAGGAAAACAATTAAATTATTAAAGAAGAAAAAAGGAAAAAGAGATAAACAGAAGAAAACAGATTGAGAAGCATAAAAACAAACGACAACGAAATAGAAAGAGACAAAGCAAAGAAGGATTGAATGAAAAGAAAATGAAAGATAAAAATTACAAAAAGTACGAAGAATGAAGAAGACAAATCAAGGCTAAATAAAAAAAATATTGTTAAGGAAATAAGATTAAAAGGAATTTGTCGCTGTAAAAACTAATAGAAAGTAAAAACAACGCGAAGAAAAAATAATGTGTAAAACGAATGAAAAACAAAAAAGAGGGAAGAACTTTCGAAAAAGATATATTTTTCAACGAAAAGCAAAAAAAATGTTAAAGAAGGAGAAAAAATTATTTGTGCAAAAGAAAAATCTTTATCAAAAACATTTGCATCTCATCTCAAGTTCAACCTTTTGTAAGATCAGAAGAAATACAAGGTTTACATTTCATAGTCTCGTCTTTTGTACCCGTTAACCTCGTAGCCTTTGTAGATAGCAGTAATATCAACAAATCCCACGGCAACGTTGCATGCTTATCTTCACAAAAACGTTAGGTCTTGCAACACAAACAGAAGTCCCAAATGCTTCAGTCGTTTCCTTTTGCGATTAGTTGTAGAATTAGACCATATATATAATTGAACCATTTTGTGTGAAATCATCTGCTAAACTTTGAATATTGTATTTTTGCTAAATCTGTGAAAATATTTTCCGGGTTATGAACTGAAATTAATTCATACATTTAAATACTCTCCAAAATGTTACATGTGATATAGAATGTGGGTGAAATGCATATTAGAAGTTTTGATAGCAATCTCCAGGTGCGTTGGATTTTAAAAATACTTGACATGAGACGGTTGTATGCTAAAAAGAGCTAGTTGATAAGTCGTTTCGAAGTTATTTAAATGAAGTAAACAATTATAAAATCAGGACACGTTGCCTCGATATTTGAGTAATTTCTTCATGAATACGAGTGTTTATATCATTTTTCTCCGTTTAAAGATTGCACAGATGCAACTCGTTGTTAAGGAAATGGAGATCTAGAATATCTGTTTAATAACAGATAAATGCAAATTGTTTGCATTCTTCACGAATGTTCGAGAAAACAATACGCATGTTTACCTACGGTTCAGGGAAGGCTAACTGTATTTCAGTGTCCATTAGCAGTATGTAAAAAAAAGCTATATACACGTTAGAATACTGGTTTGTCTGTTAAATTTACTTGGAAAATAAAATTTATTACGTTTAAAAATGATTCATTCAATATCAGCACATGCATATCGTGATAAATAAGGAACAGACTCGTAGAAATATCATATAATGTAAAAGGTTGATCATCAAAGATAATAAATGCGCATCTATACAGTACCAAGTTATCTATCTATATTTGCTGCCTGAGCTAAGCCAAAGTACTAAGAGTCTACCCATCCTTATATCCAAATAATCATTTAGCGACCGCCTATGAGATAATTTAAAAGCTAGCGACAATTAAGTTTAAAAATTTCTGTTATGTATGTATATAGCTAAGGACTTTGAACATTTTTACTGACTTCGAGTTGAGAGTAAGTTTCAGACAATTCCAACTTTGAAAACACTTTATCACCGTTTAATTTAGTGAATATATCGTCTGGATATTGTAGAGAATAAGCATGGTGCGAAGTGCCTTAAATAAGTTTCCAGACTTTTTGTACAGGTATTTAAAATAGTCGTAGACGCTTGAAAATTCAGTATGTTATTGCTATACATCTTATGAGATGACTGACTAAATTTTATGATTTCAGTGTAAAATCTACAGCTACAGCAGGAATTGGAATACACCATACAAAACCTTGATTGTCACAGCTGGCGAATTTTAAAATTGCAATCTGGATGTGAGGACACTTTAGAAGAACGATTATACAATAAAATTCTGTTTAAAAATTGGAAAAATGCCACAGAAACTATAGAATGCTTAAGACTGCTTTTGGATCTTCTTGCATGAATTGACCATCGGTTTTTGAATGGCATATGAAATTCAAAGAAGGCAGCGAGTCTGTAAGGAATGTAAGAGAGGTGTTAGCGGAGTAAGAAAGTCATAGCACCAAAACTTATTGGCCAAAAAAAGAATTTCCTGGATAAAAGCCGCCTTGTGACTATGGTGACAATAAGTGCGCAGTTTAATGTCAGTGTGAGAACTGTACACGAGGATTTGAAGATGTGGAATTTTTGCGCTAAGTTTGTCCCAAGGGTTCTCAGAGAAGACCAGAAAGAAGAACGTTGTCATAACAGTAGGGAGATAGTCGAGCTGACCAATTCAAATCCTGCAGTCTGGTGACCTGAGATGAAAGCTGGATCTAGTGCTATGATCCAGGATCCAAGGGATAGAGTTCCCAGTGGAAGTGTGTCTCCCAAACCCAAGAAAGGGAGAACAAACATTATGATGAGTCCTTTTTTTACAGCACAGGTATGATCTACATGTACTGGTTCTGCACTGTACACACAATCAATAAGGAATATTATGTTAAGGGTTTTCAGAAGTGATTCCGTCGGAAAAGGCCAGAAATCCTCAAATCAAGTCAGTGGCATTTTCACTAGGACAACGCACCAGTCTACAATTCCATCCTTGTCACAGACAATTGACCACAGTTCCTCTTCCTTCCTATAGTCCAGACCATTGCTCCCCGTTTCTTTTGGTTATTCTCTAAGCTCAAGGAAAATCTTAGAAACTGTCATTATGAGTACAATTGAGGAAAGGAAAAAGTCTATTAAGATACGGTCATGCAAGATGGTTTCCATGAGGGTTTCCAGAAGTTGTTGGAAAATACAACATTGCGACCGGAGGAGATTAATTCAAAGGGGACTAGAGTTTCATGTGTGTATTATCAATAAAAGTGCCTTTACGAAAAAGTCTGGGAACTTATTGAAGGCACTTCGTATTTATAACAGTTAATCAATCCAATCGAAAAATCAGTGCATACTTTGATTTTACGATCCAAGTATTCGACATTTGAAATTACCACATTTTTCCTAGCCTTTCTAATTTCGTACGTACTGAATCTACTGTCGAAAATAGCATTTTTCCTTTGGGTTTTAAAATAAGTTTAACATTTTCTTTACATTCGAATTCAATTTTTGTTTTTATGTAAGGATGAGGTCCTTTTGAAAAAAAACTAGGGAATTTGCTTTTTAAATACGTAATATTTTTCTGTTTACTTCGTCTTGTTTTTCTCTGCAACGCAAACTTTTTTATAAAAAGAATTAATCGGCAATTCTTATAAGTTAAACAGTATAATCCAATCTAGAGCAAATAAAAAGATTTCCTGAATTCAAAATTACATACACTTCCGCACTTATTAATACCACTACAAGAAGTGTTTGCAAAATAATTTGCATACATCTACGGTTATAGTAGAAATTCAAAACAAACTGAATAAAGAGAAGAAAAGAAACAAAAACAATTGAGTTATCAGAAACTTGCAGACGTTACAAAGGAACTCAGGCAAGTTATGTTAATCACGATGTAAAGTGAACTCACGAAATACGAACGATAGCCAAGAAACTCAAATAATAAAGAAATATACGAAGTCACAGACTGAGGAACAAAATATATTAAAAATAAACATAACATGAGCGGGGAAACATTGTAAAATAACATCAAGACTAGACACTTTGTAAGGTAAGTAATTCGTTACTATATTGCAATAATTTTTATAAAAGCAAACAGCACAAACAAACTATTGCTCTGCCACTCATTATAAACAAATACCGGACGCCAATCAGTCAATTTTGTGAATCAATAACAAAAATTAAAAACTAGAAATAAAAATAAAATAAAATAAAAACTAAAAAGACAAAATAACAAAAAAGTTTAATTTCTTCTAAGTGTGCTAATTCTCTTTATCAACAATGGCCCCTTGAATGCCCACCTCTTCTATGAATTGGTAGAGTACCTAGTCACCAAAAGATTTCGACAGGTTATTTTGCATTTTAACGAACCTCTCCACGACGTAAGTGGGGAAGTAAAAGTGAATTATTAGTTACAGTGGTCAGGGATTGAAAGCCAACATTTGAGTGACACATTTGAATTTGAGGCAAGTGAAGCGCGCAAAGTAGAAAACTACATCAAGAAATTTCGCGCATACACAGAGTCAACGTCAAATTTTCACGTCTGGAGATACCAGCTCCTAGAATGCTGACAACAATCTGAGGGATCAATGCACGCATTTTTGTAAGAGATTAAGGAAAATAATGAAACAGTGCAAGTATGACCCCAGCCCCGTCGAGAAAATCCTTCTGATTCACTTTTTCATTTTTGGACTGAACATTAAGTCCACACAAAACTCCTTATTCAAGGAAGGAAATAACCCTAGGATCGCAGAAGCATTACACGTTGCAGAGAGAGAGAAGAGACAACATTGATGCAGATGGAGGCAATACAAAACACACATAATGTACCACAGATCCCCGAGGAAATAAACACAAGATGACCATGCAATAAAGACTCAGAGAGAGAGAGAGAGAGAGGGGGAGAAAGAGAGAGAGAGAAAGAGAGTATTATAATAACTGTTACTTTTGTGAAAAAGGTCATTATAGAGGTGAATGTCCATCAAAAAGAAATACCCGTGGAAAGTGCATGAGAACAGGACATTTTGCAATTGCTTGCCGCACCAGAGACACGAAAGACTCCACTCGTAAACAAGATAGGCTTTCAAGATCAAGAAAACCCCAAGAAATAGAAACGCCGACAATATAACAACACACAGCGATGAGGCAGACGACCACTCACAGAGACATACTTTCATACCATATCAGGGCTCAAAATAGCAAAATCCCATATCTCAGCAAACGCTAGAGAGACATATGCAGAATTGAGAGTAGGGAACAAAAGATCCTAAATAAGAAAGAACGCGATGGTGGACACAGGTACAATCAGTAACCTTATCCCTTGGGAATGTTTTAAAACTCAAGCATGTACACGTTCGATACCCTCCAATCCAACTATTCGCCTTTAGTGGTGCCCAAATCTACCAAGTGAGTATGTGTCACCTAGGAGTCAGATATGGCGATAAATTTACAAGCGCCAACTGATACGTGGTAAAAAAATGGACCCGCGCTACTTGGCCTCAAAGAAACTGGGACTAATAACCCTTAATTTTACCATAGATGCCAATATATCTGAGCAAAACAACACCAGTTCAACTGCAACAACGCAATCAAAACCAGAAGGAGACGTGAAAAAAAGAACCGCATATTCAAGGAATTTTTATGTGAAGGTATAATAAAATAATTTCAAATCCAAATTAAAAATTTCCCAATAACTTTCTTCTTGACGTTTCTGAATTTTTGAGACGAGGACTGGTTGTTCGTATTATTTGGATTCTACTACTGTTCTCATCTTGCGTGTGATTTTCACAACGTTTCGGTCGATGTAATCCCCGACCTTCTTAAAGTGTCGAACTCGGAAATGTTTCTCCCGAACACGGCTATTTTGGACGGAATTTCGAGCGGAACCCTTTATTTATTTCACAGGGATGGCATGCTCTCGTTCCATTAGCCGTGACTGGATAGAGGTCCGTAGTAATTGTCAATTGTATTTTTCTGTCGACCACACCGAGGATTAAACCTTCAAACTTCAGGAGAATATCACTTTTGACAATTGATTTTTCCAAGTACTCTAACCACTGCTCCACGCGTCCTTCACTCTTTTGTTTAGTAATTATCATTTTTCCAAACTATGCTCCTATGGACCAGCTAGAAACTGGAATAGAAAGCTTCAAAGAGGGCTTCACCGTGTGACAGATCTATCATTTTATTCTGTGCTTTAGATGTAGTTTAAGCATATTCCCTTGCTTTTAACAGTTATAGCATATACATCAAAACATTATCACAAATGGTTCAATCTTTCATTGTTTTGAAACTCGCTATTTTAAAACTTGTAATAAATGATAAACTTGTAATGAATAAAAAATGTGTTGAATCTGTAGTTAGATTGAAGTTGTTCTGTATCGTGATGTAGTTAACATTTTTTACTGTGTTTTACCCGAAACAAGACACATCCTCACTTGGATGTAAGGGGAAACTATTTAGGACAACATTTGCAAAGGTACTATGTAAAAGTTAAAAACATAATAATAAGTTAAAAGTACTATGTAAGAAGTTAAAAGGACCGATAATAAACACGAGCTTACTTCATAGACAAATAGATTCAATTGTCATCTGTTTATGTTCGGCGTAGTAATAAAATGCATAACTACTTATTTTTCTTTTATTAGAATACTAATATATTTTTTATTAGAATACTAATATATCTTTTATTAGAATACTAATATATTTTTATTAGAATACTAATATGACGAACCTTTTACAATTCTTCAGTCGATTATGATAATTATTTTAATTTTTAACAAAATGTGAGATTATTGTTAGGATTCATTTTTTGATATCTCCTCTGTCCTGTTACTGAGTTCACCTTCTCATAGTGTAAAAATTTCACGTTACGTGCCTCTGTTATGATTGACAACTCCTGCTTGAAATAAATGAGAGGTACTGTGACTATAAATAATTAACGCGTTTTGCCTTGTAATATTCACTTTTTTAGTCAAACTTGTGGAATGTTTCGATGCTTTTTCTTTTGAGGTTAGCATGTTTCGCTTCGGTTTTAAACATTCCTTAATAAACACACAAATTGATTGGACACATCTGATTCCATAAGAAATGTTGTCTATCATTCTTTCGAGTACGCTTTTATTTACAATAGCATTTTGATTCCTCAATAGCACACATCGAATAGACGCTTTTTGTAAATATCCGTTATTATTGATCTACGCAATCGATATTGGTTCACTAATAAACAATACACTTTTCGATTTTCTTCATCGATTCTACTTGATATGTGTATTTTACTTTAATTGAAAACAATTTTGAATGCAAAAGAAAGTAATCCACTTGCATATGAGTGTAGCAATAAATTATGTATGGAGAAAAACCGACGGCCATTGCAACTTAAAATTGTCCTGTTTTATTTTGAAACAATTAGAAGTGAATAGGTGATTTAGTTCAAATTATTTTTTTACGCACACATAATTAAACTTACTGAATATGGACAGTTAATGCAACCCTCGGAAATAGTTTCGCAATTTTCAAGTTTCTCTTTACTTCGGTTGATTATCGATTATTGGTTATGTTTTCTCTTTTTTACTTATATATATATATATATATATATATATATATATATGTATTTTACTCACATTTGCATAATTTTTCATAACAATTATTAAAACGCATTCGTAAAACATAAACATATAGATTTGTTTTCAAACGAAATGGAGATTACAAATTTGGAGTGGAGTATTTTCTTTTACAAGTACTAAATACGTCTACTCATATATTTTTTAATTAAAATCGATGTTTATCTACTTTTTACATTACTGTAATATGATATGTAATTTTATAGTTGAAACATTATTATATATATCCCATGGGTATCGCCGGGAAACAGTCATTACTAATATATATATATATATATATATATATATATATATATATATATATATATATATATACAGAGAGAGAGAAAGAGAGAAAGAGAGAGAGAGCGAGAGAAGGAGAGAGAAGAGAAAGAAAGAGAGAAAGAGGGATTTCTCATCAAATTACAGATTGAAAAACAGTCTGTTGAGGTTTACGAAATCCATAGAAAAGTTTTTTTTCCTTTCATGTGACAAAGTTGAGAATGATGCTTAGTAAAATTGTCTTTGATTAAATTCTCCAAAGATGCAAGTCCCTTGCTGATTAGGATTGGGAATTCAGAGAATTATTTTTCAATGTAGTTTTATTTTAGTAGGACTTATTTTAATGCTGTCTAATAAATACCAAACTTTGGTGTTGTACATGTAGATATGTTATACTCACACAGGTTTTGGAGATATCTTTATTTTCCCGAAGGATTTTCACCATCTTTTTACCCACGTTGTATAAAATAAATCAAACTAAATATAGTCCACATTATTGCCTAGTAGCCACGCTTTAAAATCATATAGATTAGAAATGGAACCTGCTGAGTATCTGCCATATATTCACCAATATTTCAAAGATTCTGATATACTGACCTTTGTATGGTTTTAAATGTCCCTGAAGCGAAATTGTTTCGATCGCTCTTGCACTTAATTCGTCAATTAGATTTCAATTTATTTTTTATGTTAGGTTGCTGAAATGATGGAATTCTACTTAATATTCCGTGTTTTTTTCGTACGTGATTTAGTAATCTTCTCCAGTGCAACTCTGAGTTTGTATCATTAAGGACACTGACTTCAATTAGGGTTGCTACTTTCTTTATTTTGTCTCTTAGCATTATGTTAAGCTTACCATATCTGTTTTCTAAACATGTAGCTGTAGGGATTGTATGGTTATATTGGATGGTGTATCACTTATTTCCAGCTGTTTTTTCTGGAATGTGTCCTCCTGATTTGCTACTATACTGTATATTCATTTTTACATATAGTACAACTGACATATTTGTACGCTATACTGTGTCACATTGTATAATAGCTGCCATCCAGCAGAATCTTTCAACTAGATATCACACGGCCTTACATGCTCTACTTCTTTATAGTAGAACCTATTATCGTCCCTGACACCACTCATCTTCTTAAATACATTGGTCATTAAGACTTTATCTAGAGGAGCCATAATTATTATCCCCTGGTCATAGTAGACTAATTTTTTGAGAGAGGTTTCCTTATCTGTATATTCCTGGGATCGTTCTCCTCGAAAATACTTGCCATATTGTTGGTTGGTCCTTTCTTCCAGTTTTTGATTATAGAAAGTGTATTTCTTGCGACTCTTTTGACTTATTTCAACAGCAGGCTTCTTTTGTGTTTCTATTCTGTGAGACAGTCTTGTCCAAAATCCTTACTTAGTTTTGTGATGGAACATGTTTCATAAAGTTTCGGTTCGTCTAGCTCATAAAATATTGGACAATGGTGGCGTGATGTTAATGGTTAATTTCAGAGGGACCCATACATCCTGCCCTTTTGGGCTGATACTAGATTTTTTATATTATTTGTACAGTAAACATTTTTTCTTCTGTTCTTCTGTTAATATATTTTTGTCGCGAGCCTTTAAATTCAAAGCTGTATGATATCACTAACAAGTTTGTTTATGTCAGTTATATTTTTGTTTGTAAGTTGTGGTGAAATCTTTCTTACACCGAGTGTATGCCATCTGTCATTTGTTTCTATTATTTTATTGAATTGAGTCAGTGTCTTTAATGCCAAGGTATTTTTTCGGTTCAGTATAAAAAATGAAATATTCAAAATGTACACAATACAAGTGTAAAATGCATGTGGAATCTAAATCAATATTAAGCAACCAGTTCAACAAAGCTGAGTACAAAACTTATGGGATAATCAATGCTTTGTCATCATGGCCCGAAGAAATTAAACAGCAACAGGCATTTCAAAACCTGTAGCTGTAATGAGCGTTTTTTCGAAAAATATTGGATTGATATTGATTTCTTACACTATGAAAAGGTGTTATCCTTATTATTTTTCATCAATAGTTATTTTGAAATTGAAAATTATTTATTCATCAAATTGTTGATTTTTCAGAGGGAATCAAAAATCATGTATTAATTGAATTGTTAATATGGCATTTTACAGAACTATTAATATATATCTTTTTTGAAAGAAATAAATCCGTCTTTTTTTTTGTAAATTAACTTTTGACACTTGTTATTTCAATCTGCAATTAAAGTAAAAAACAAAAACAAAATAACATTTTTGTTGATTAGGTTCGTTTTATATTTTTTATCATTTAAAATATGATTAAAAAACCTTAGATTTTAAGAGCACGTTCAAAACGTCTACTCACACACACACACACACACACACACACACACACACACACACACACACACACACACACACACACACACACGCGCGTGCACACACACACACGCACACACAAACACACGTATATATATATATATATATATATATATATATATATATATATATATATATATATATATATATATGGGGGAAGTAAATAGCCAAATAATGCGGAGAATTTAATCAAAGAAAGTTTTATTAAAACTTTTTCCACCTTCATATTAAAGTAAACTTCATTAAATACAAATGTACACTCAGTGATTATATTTTAATTTAAGTACTGTTCTTCTACTATATATAGATATTTGATATATTTTAATTTCGTTTTCGATTCAAGCTAAAGTGATATGAATATATTTTTTATTTTTGAAATTGCAACATTATAATATATACAAATCGATAGATCGTTAGCTCTATAATACTATATTCAAAATCTGCCAGAATTAAACTATTATATTTTAGCGTTCTTTACGACCGGGTTTTGGCGGTCGTTCGTACTAGCTTGGATAAATACTTTTGTAGCTTGAACAAAAAAGCTACAATAATATCAGAGCATATCCATTTACACTGAAGATCTACAGAATGCCAACATCAATATGAATAAGTCCCCTGTGGAAGTTCCACATGTCCTGCTAGTAAATATATTATTTACTTTTTTCACAGAAAAAGTAAATACAACTATTTGTATCTAATATGCAGTGACAGCTTGTGTAAGGAACGTTTGCATTTCTACCAAATGAAAATAGGTAATTATGGCAGATTTTATAAAGAAATTAACTGATTTGTTAGATGACGTGTAATGATGTCCGTTTGCATTTTCTAAAAAAAAAAAGTTATAAATGCAAGTAAAATAAAAGCATTTAATATTTTACTTTTTGTAGAACATTTTAGGCTTCGATGCATAATGATCAGTCTTTCTCTTAGTTGGATACGGTAGATGTTTAAATTATATTTTGACTATAATAACCAACAAAAAATAAATGTGTTGAATTCTGGGGAGTCTTAAAAATAATGAGAAATTATAATTAAACGTAAATACAAAAATAATATTTCTGTTATTCAGAATATAAGACATTAAAGAATATTAGGGACACTCAAAGGGATAAATATGCTTTAAATTGTTTACTCGATTCCAACGTAAATACCTCACAACACACACAGTTCAACTAGATGTAATTATATTGAGGAAATAAGTTTTACTTTCGTATCAGATGTTGCTTAGCATTTTTAATTCTCTTGCGAATTTGTAATTCTTCTGTCATTTGCATTTTTACCCAGACATGGATTTCTCTTTGTTTTATATATATTTATTTTTTTCAGCCGCAGTTGACGAACATCTATCATGTCTTTCTTTCATTTTTGGCAGAAACGCAATGCTTTGCCATCAAATATGAAGTGATCGACGGATTAAACTGGCCTCGACTTTTCCAAAAATTGATTTGTGAAGGAAATTTTATCCAGCTGTTATTCTGACGAGAAAATATTTAAGAGTGACTAGCGGGTCTACCCGACGTTGCTCGGGACCGTAGAAGCAATGAGAACATTGATGTTGATTTTGAATATAATTGTTATTCTTTGGAGAGAGGAATTTTTAATGTCTATGTATCATTTGCTATTTCGACAAAAAGAATATTTTACCTACCCTAGGACGGCTATTACACATATATGAAATAATTGTACCTTCCCTAGGACAGGTAATTTACAGAATGTATATGAAATTATTTTACCTTTTTGAGACGGGTAATTTACAACACATTTAAAATGTGTTTACCTACCTTCGGACGGGTAATTTATATGCATATATGAAACAATCTAACATATTCTCAACAGGTATTGTACAACATATATGGAATAATTTCTCTTCCCACCATAGCTACCATAAATTTAATAAAATTGAAATCATTTTTAGAAGATGAATTATTAGAATTTCCAAATAAATACATAAATACATTGTGTTGGTTAATGAGTTCGCAACACTTGCTTCACCATAAATTTCAACATTACTGCGTTTCTTTCCTTCCTCACGATCGGCACTATTATTGTAAGAAAAATTATGGTATTTTTGGAAGATGTCTCATCAGGATTTTAAAATTAATGCATAAATATATAGACACAGTTAAGGGATTAGACAACCCTTGCTTCATTATAAAATTCCACATTACTCTATTTTATTTTTCCCCACTATCGATAAAAAATTTTTTTTTTGAAAAAAAGACGTTATTTTCGGAAAATTACTCAGTAGGCTTTACAATCAAATAAACAAATATGCTGAATAGCTTTGTGATTAGGCAACCCTTGCTTCACTACAAAATTCCACATTACTGTGTTCTTTCCCTCCCTACTACTAACACCATCATTTTAAGTGAAATGATATCATTTCTTGACTATAACTCAGCAGATTTTCCAAATAATTACATAAATGCATTGACGCGAATGATCATTAGGCAACTTTTACTTTACCACAATTTTCAATATTAATATAGTTCTCCCCTCTTTCTCCCACAACCGCCAACAACACATTAGTAAGAGAAACGTTGTAATTTACGGAATATGATTCCATAGTTATTCCATATTTTTGGAATGTATAGTGTGGGGGATTGCAGAGTTACCCCAAAATGGATATACTTCTCTCCAGTCCCACCCGAAAAGTGAAGGTTTGTTAATTCATAAAGAACTTCAGAGAACGTTAAAAAGCAACATAATCATGTATCTTTCTACTTACCATTACAACTGTGACGTCATTCTCCGAAGTTAACATTGAAAATTCAGAAAAATGTTGTTGACCACTTACAGAAACTACTACTCTTATGAACTTATCAGAGAGAAATGATTTAATAATTGAGAAACATTTCCAGCTCTACCATAGATGGAGATCTTGTGAAGTAAACCTTTATGCCATACTCTATCAAAGGCCTTTGATATTTCAAGAGCAATTGGCCTAGAAAGGTAGCCTCCGTCGAGAGATTCGCTAATCGTATGAGATATAACTATAAGCACATCTGCGGTAGATCTAGCAGAACGGAAATCATATTGCGTGTCACTAAGAAGGTTATTTTTGCTAAGATGGTTGATTACTTCTCTATTTAACACAGATTCCAGCAACTTACTCATAACGCACAGGAGACTTATTGACCTGTACTGTGAGGGAGATGGCCGATCACCTTAATTCTTAAATACGGGGCAGACTGATGAGATTTTCCAGTGTGGCGGGAAGCAATTCTCCTTAAGACAACGTTTAAACAGTTTTGTAAGGATGGGCGCAAGTTCTGGGTGACGTCTTTTGAGTACTATAATTGGAATACCGTCAGGGCCGGTTGCTTTACTGGTATCACGGTTTTTGATTAGCTTGGCAACATCACGTACAGCTATTTGTATATCACATAGCATGTTTTTTGATGGAGAAGGAAATATTGGAGGTTGGCAGCCTTGGCCGCAAAGGTTAGAATTAGCTGCAAAGTTTAGCTTTGTCTGATGCTGACGAGATTACCTCAGGTCCATTTATGATAGTTGGGATAGAGCACATGCTTCTGTTCAGGATTCTGTTTGCTATTTACCAAAACTGGTGGAAACCAAGCCACTGCTCAGCTAGTTTGGACTTGACAAACTGAGCATACAACTCTCTTGCGTTCTTTATTACTTTTTTACAGTGGTTGCTGGCAGTTCTGAAAGCGGCTTTAGTCTCAGTACATCTATTACGCTGGAAGCAACGGAAAAAGTGATTTCTATGCGCAATGGCAGCAGCACATTCCGGAGACAACCACGGCTGGCTGTTAGGTTTTTGCTGGAATTTTTTCGAGGGTATGAAATTGTCTATACCTACATTAACCGTTCTGTCAGGTCTGATTCTATAGAGGACACATACTTTTTAAACATGGAACGCAGAGGTAGATCTGATATAAATGTGCGGAAGCTATCCCAGTCAGCCATAGAGTATCGATATACTGTACAATGGAGAGGTACATCTGAGGACTTATTGCGTTTTATTTTTATCTTAACTGATACAACTGAGTGGTCGGAAGATCCAAGTGGAGAGAGAACAGAAGCTGAACACAGTTCAGGGCAAGTTGTGAGAAAGAGGTCTAAGATACTTGCATACTGGCCGTAAGAATCGAACACGGGTGGGTTTGTAAACAATCTGAGTGAGGTCATAAGCAATGGAGAAATCATGACAGAACCTCCCCTCATCATCGGTCTTGTTTGAGTGAGTTAACTATTCCACATTGTGAACATTGAAGTCTCCACAGACATGAATATTAGCTGAAGGATAAGCAGATAGGGCGTGTCAATTTTCTCAGCTATGCTTTTAAAGATAGTAACTTCGCTGTTGTGGGGGCGATAGAGAGCAGATATAAATGCAGTATTTTGAGCTAATCCAACCCGGAAGCACATATAGGCACATATTCTATGCCCATGGCGGTCTTAGGGGTCATATTTGAAGTTAAATTAGAGTATCCTTTAATTACGAACTCATCTAGGGAAATGGTCCGTCCAATGCCAGTTTCACTTAGAAATAATATTTCTCGTTTAGTCTCCTGTAATTGGGTTTCAACCTCTGGAAGGTTAGAACGTAGACCCCTGATGCTAGAGAAGGAGACGTAGTAGTGGGGGTCTACGTTAGAAGTTGGAAATCCGTGTGTTTTTTATTGAGACTTTTCATGATGGTGTTTTGGGATTTGTGGACTTGGTCGACAGACATGCCCGAAGCAGAGCAGTGAGGGAACTTAAGATAGAAATAGAAATTAAGAATTTTTTGTAGCACATGAAAAGGTAAAGTCGTAACAATTACCCACTAATATGGCATCGAGAGGCCCCACCAGAAGCTACTGCATGGTCCAGAATCCATTCACCAAATGGCAATACTGCAGCTCCTGTACTTTGCACCTGCTGATAGGACAGTCCTTAGTGGTTAATCCAAGGTTTGCGTCCCTGACTATCAGGCGGATAACGTCAGCCCAAATAAAACGTTTACCTCCTGCACCCTTACTAGTTACATGGCTACAAGGATAGACATAGAAATAGAAAATTTCCGACATCCCTGGCGACTGTTCACGCAAAAACACTGCCAACATAGAAAACAGCTTTTTCTTCTCCCTTTGTCAGAAAAATCACTCATTAAAAATGAGGACTGACGGACAAATAAAGAGAAGCGAGAGTAACGGGAGCTGCCGATAACGCATCCACAATGCGTTTTCTACTCTCCATTAAAAAAAATTAAGTATTGTACTTAATAAGAGTCCAACTGGTGTGTTTAATAGGGGGTTAGGTGAAAGATTCCCCTCTCACCAGCTTAAAATGAAAGCAATTGCAAAATTTGTTATGCTATCAACTTGGAAAATATAAAAATTTATGAAACAAAAACAATAAAATAAAAATAAATAAATAAAAATAAAATAAAAAACAAACATATATTCGAAAGGAACTTGCCAGATAGATTCGGTACATCTTTCCACGAGAAAACAATTTACACAATTTATAAAACAATGAAATAAAATAAAGATTAAAAACTCAAATAAATATAAAATTAGTACTTGCATCTAGAAAAGAAATGACAACATTCATAACTTAATTGCTATAGAAAGACGTCCTTCGCGGCTGCAAATTGTTACTAAGTTCGACAATCATTTTTTATAATTATAACCCATATTATCACTCCCTTGCAAAAATAATAACTTTGATATATTGTCTGAGTTGATTATTTCATTACAAACACACCAATCGATTAATTCACATTTCGTTATTTTTCATAATTCTGGGATATGTTACTAATTTCGACAACCATTTTCATAATTTTGACCTACATTATCGCCACCCCTTATGAAAAAATAATAACTTTCATATATATCGTATGGGCTGATTATTTCATTATAAACACGCCAATCGATTAATTCAAATTTCACAATTTTTCATAATTCTTGGATATGTTACCAATTTCGAGAAGCACTTTTTATAATTTTAACCCACATTATCGCCTCACCCCTTACCACTTTTATATATTGTTTGGGCCCATTATTTAATTATATACGGACCAATTAATTAACATGTTATCATTATTCATAATTCCTTGATATGTTACTAATTTAGACAATCATTTTTCATAATTTTAACCTACATTATTACCCCCCCCCATTACAAAAATAATAATTTTGATATATTGGCGGAGTTGTTTATTTCATTAAGAACACATCAATCGATTTATTCACATTTCATCATTTTTGATGATTCTTGGATATGTTACTAATTTCGACAACCATTTTTCATAATTATAACCCTCATTGCGGCCGCCCCTCACGAAAATAATGACTTTGATATATTGTCTGCGGCGATTAATTCATTACAAACACACTAATCAATCAACTCTCATTTCATCATTTTTCATAATTCTTGGATATTTTACTATTTTCGACAATAATTTTTTTAATTGTGACTCACATTTCCCCCTCCCTTTACGAAAATAATACTTTTGATATATTGTCTGGCTTTATTATTCCATTACAAACATACAAATAAATTAACTCACATTTCACCATTTTTAATAATTCTTGGATATGTTACTGATTTCGACAATCATTTTTTATAATTGTAACCCATATTATGCCCCCCCCCTTGCGAAAACAATAACTCTGATATATTGTCTGGGTATATTATTTCATTACAAACACACCAATCGATTAATTCACATTTCATCATTTTTCATAATTCTTGGACATGTTACTAATTTCGATAGTAGTTTTGCATAATTTTTCCCACATTATCGCCCCACCCCCTACGACAATAATAACTTTGATATATTGTCTGGGCCAATTATTTCATTAAAAAAACACCAATCAATTAACTCACATTTAATCATTTTTCATAACTCCGGGATATGTTACTAATTTCGAAAATCATTTTTCATGATTTTAACCCACATTCTGGCCACTCCTTATGAAAATAATAACTTTGATATATTGTCTAGGCTGATTATTTCATTACAAACATACCAATCAATTAACACACATTTCATCATTTTTCATAATTCTTGGATATGTTACTAATTTAGACAATCATTTTTCATAATTTTAAGCCACATTATCACCCCCCTTACAAAAATGATAACCATTACCGGGTCAGTTAAAATAAAGTAATGTTTAAATCGTAAACTGTTTCAGCCATGTCCGTTACCGAATCTCCCACCCAACTGTTAAAAATATACATTAAATAAATTAATGCCTAAAACGTAAAAAAGTTGAAGCCATTTCCGGGACTGACTCTATATTCCCAACCCCACTGTTAAAAATATGAATGAAATATAGTAATGTTTAACTCCTAAATGGTTTCGGCCATTTCCTCGACTGATGTCATATCTCCCACCCCACTGTTTTAAAAACATGCATGAAATAATGTAATGTCTAAATAGTAGACTGTTTCAGCGTTTATATATTAGATAAATTTTGAAATCATAAACTGCTTCAACCGTTTCCGGGCCCGACTCTGTATCCCCACTTCTTTTAAAAATATATATGAAATAAAGCATTTTTGAGATCATAAGCTGCTTCAGCCATTACCGAGACTTACTCTATATTCCCCTCCCCACCTCTTAAAATATATGCTGTGCCGTTTATTTTGCATTTTTTTTAGAAGGGGGTAATACCTGGTAGAAAACTATATTACGCTTACTTGGCCTTTTGGCTAAGATCAAAGTGTAGTATCTGTTCTGACGCAGCATTCAGCGACATCATCTACTGGCCACCTCTCCATAAACAGAAAAAGTGGTGATAATGCTTGGGAGAATGAACAGGCACTAATTCACCACGCCCCAACCTCACCTAAAAAAGGAAGGTTTGGTAATCCCTGACGGCCTCTAGAATACTTTTTAAAGCAACATAATCGTGCTTGTGCCCTGTCTTCATCATAAACACATGACGTCACTTCCGGAAAATTACTCAGCAGTTTTTCGAAATACATGATTTCATTATAAATTGTTTGTATTTTGTAAATATGCGTACTCCATTGTAGAAGCACCCTATTTAAAATTCCTGCTACTCAAAAAATAAATATTTCAAAGTGCAGTTAGTGATTAGGCAACACTTACTTTACAATAAACTAATCAAGAAATTGGATTGAGAAGCAGATAACGTTAACTAATACTAAACAAAAATAGAGATAGTATATGCCAGTTTCTTATTTAATAAATTGTTAGGTGAAAGTACAGAAAAGTTTAAATAATACCTTCCCCTCCCGATATTAAGAATGACTTTCTAAATAATAATGTTATTATTTCAACACTGTCTGCATTCCATGTGTCACCCCCTCCTCCGTCTTAAAATAATGTATGAAATTAAGTAAATATGAGATAGTAACAAAGATATATAGGTTTGTTTTCATATTTACAAATTTCAAACCGCGAGTAAAATGTACGTCTAATTTTTTTGTGATACAAAAACATAAAAAAATCAGTTGATGTCATCAGTTAGAATTGAAATTAAAAAGAACTGAGCGTTCCAGACTGAGAAAAAAAAGAAAAAGCAAATGTACGCGCATGCGCACAAAAAAACAAAACGTCAGCTAATGCTTAATGAACATTTTACATTTGCCGATGTCTATGCAAAATACATGCATATAAGCAAAGATATTATTCGCTTAAAACCACCCTTGGTGCATGAATATTATTTCCTGGGAATTTCAGTGCTATATGACCAGTAGTTTAATAGTTTCCCTGCTAGATATTTACACACACATACGTCTACTGTTTTATTTCTACAGAAGATGAGGGTTCAAAACAGTAAGCAATATAAACTAAACAAACATTTTATTTAAACGTTGAATCATACGATATAATATCTTTTAATCATAATAAGTCATATTTTGAAAACTGTTTCATATTTATGCTGGTAGTATTATGTATATAAATTCTGATGTAGATTAAAAAAAAATAAAACGTCATTAATAAGTAACAGAATTAACCTACCTCCATACGTAAGCAAGATATGAAGCGATCAGCCCTCGCGTTATAACATAGTTTTTCTTGTCTAACCTATAGGTCATCTGACATAATGCCCTGTACCAAATAGTTACATATAAGATTAACAGATACGAATACGCACTAATACATGTTTTCCGTTACCTTTGTCTATACGAAGCGATGGTATAAGATCAGTTTCCCATGTTTAGCCTTCACACCCACAAGACCGGTTCCAAAGGTTTGAATTTCAAATTTCCAAAATGTCACAGAATAGTGTCAAAGCATTTTACGTATACTAATCACAATACAAATAAAAATAAATACGACACTGTTTTATAAAAATGTTGTTTTTTTTATAAGTTGTTTTTAAAGTTTACTAAGTTCTTCGGTATAGCTTGAAAAATTTAGTGAGCGCACATTGCCAGTTTAATGTTGGGCAGAGATAGCATAGTAAGAGGTTAATGTCAAAGGTTTGAGAGACGGACATCGTCCCCTCACATTTCGCGCCTTTCCGTTCTGACTTCGTGTGCCTCCATTTCAAATTTTTATAAACAAAGAGTGTGACAAATTTTGGCATTTGCTCGGAGTATTTCTACTTTTCTTTCTCATCCTACAAAACTACATCGTCCCTTTCTGCCTCACTCTGTATATCTCTTTCTCTCTCTCTCTCTCTCTCTCTCTCTCTCTCTCTCTCTCTCTCATATATATATATATGTATATATATATATATATATATATATATATATAAGAGCAAACAGTTAATAAAACATGTTAAAAACATTTGGAAAAAGGGTTAAAAACATATTTAATCTGAAAAGGAAGCACTTGATAAGTAGATAGTCCTTAATCCGCGGAGTTTCGAAGAAATACTTCCTTCTCATCAGAGGGTAGGAATTAGTAAAATGCGGGATCGGATTTTGCATACAAAATTATTTGATGAAACTACAAGTAAGTCAAAGATCTTACTTGATAACAAAAAGTGAAGCAGGAGGAATATGGTGAAGAAAAAAATGATTACACGTGAATGGATAGTCTGGTGAAAGGTAAATAATCCAATGACGGCAAAATCCAAAAATATAACTCCAATTTTTATTACATATATATATATATATATATATATATATATATATATATATATATATATATATATGAGAGAGAGAGAGAGAGAGAGAGAGAGAGAGAGAGAGAGTGAGAGAGAGTAATGTTTTAAAAAGTAAAATAAAAATGAACTGATTGGGATATCTGAGTTGCAATAGAAGCAAAAGCTTTGCATTTATTTTCAAATACGTTGAACGTTTTATGTACTCAATATTTAGTATGCTTGGTTCAGCTAATGAAATTTAACATCCGCAGAAAAAGTCAGAAAAAACGTAAGATAAGGAAACTCATGTCTGTAAAACAAGTAAAAATTGTTGATAAATGATTGTTTAGGTCAAGACGAGTTTATACTGTAAACCGTTTATGTCAACTCATCAACTGATAAAAGCAATCAGCATTTTACCTTACCCTCGAGTTTCGTAAAGTGTGTCTAAAATTGACCAGTGGTCAGTCTTATTCTCTTCTTCTATCTATTTTTATATACATATTTTTATATATATATGAAACACCGTAAAAACAGTAATTGTATAGTAATTCCGTATTTGCATATTTATATTGTATTAAGAAATAATATATGTATATATATATATGTGTATATATATATATATATGTATATATAATGTATATTTCTAATTTTTATTGCAAAATTTTCTGATGCACACGCAACTGTTTTGCGATGATAATATATTTTATTGACAAAAAATCGATTTAATAGCGTTTTTAAAACTTTCTTAGAATTACATTTTTAAGGATGATAATTTACAGTAAAACTTCCGGTGTAAACCTACGGCAATAGTTAGATGTCTGATGTCGCTGTAATGCTGAGAACAGATATACTTTGAGTAATTGTCCTTTATGTCTAAGCGTTCAAAGAATAAATTTTTCTCATAAGAAGATGAAACCAGTTAAGCACTTTATTGATTCTGTCCTTTAGTTATTTTTGCTCGTTCTCTTTTATTAAATTTTATTGTCAATGCTGTTGAAGAAGACGTTGAAGCAGACAATCTATACACATATTTTACTCAAATTTGTTTCACACACATTTTTCAATTCTATTTAGATAACTTTTCCTTCCGATTTTATATTCGCATGGATGATTATAACTCGAATTTATAATTAGTTCGTGCACTTCTTTTGACGCACCTCAAAATATGTGTGTGATGTTTATTCGGTGTTTTTTTTTATTTTTGAACATACTTTTATAGTCTTAATGAAAACAACACTAGCAAACAAATACTGGGAACTCAAAAAAAGCGGACATTCGCCGGTAGTCGAATGGAAAATAGTAAGACAAGCAAACACATGTAGAGACCTTGTAGATTATGCCTTACTATGATTAGATTACGCCTTCATGAAAAATTTGCCATCATATACTTAAAAAACCCAACATCTATTAAACTGTAAGAGAGAAATAGCGAACAACTGTGTACACAGGATAAACTTTACCCTAGGATAGCGACACAAAATAATTTAAAAATTAACAATAGCAATAGAAAATAAATAAATTAAATGAGTATACATATACATAAATTATCATATATATATATATATATATATATATATATATATATATATATATATACATAACATAATATTTAAAAAGTCACATTTAACTACACCTAGGTTTAAAATAGGTCAGGTCACTAGATATCTACGCTTCCCGCTAAAAAAGCACACACAAAGGAAGGATTAAATATAAGGTAAACTGGGTCTTTGTTCTGTAAGTGCCTGTCCATTGGTTGATTAGGGGGGCTCGTTGGAATCTAGGAAGCTGATTGGCTAACTAAAAATTCAGCAGAATGTACGTATATAAACACGCGAGATAACAACAACTCTTTGCATAAGCCTGACAAATCCTAGCGTGGATGAAACGCGGAATATTCTGTGTAACTTAATTGGCATATATATTTTTATAATTTACTACCTAGCTCTATCTATGTATTGAGCACTGTTGAAGTAAATACTTAAAGTTCACGTATAAATTATACTTTCATATTTTAATGTATGTGATTAAATGAAGTAGTCTCACACAAACACAAACACACACACACGCACACACACACATATATGCGTGTGTGCATGTGTGTGTGCGTGTGAGTGTGCGAATCTGATGTTGCATAACATGTTTTAATCAAAAATAATAAATCAAAGATTAAAAACTCTCAGCGATCTCATTTACATCCGGTTAGTAAGATCGCTGTCGATACACATCTGTTTCTTTCTAGATATACATGTCTTCTGCGCATGAATCTAACAAATTAGATGTTATGTCAAATGTGTACCTTTTAGTTGAGACAGTTTCGTTATATTAATTTTCATATCTAGTGTCCAGATCAAATGTGTGTGTTCTGAAATATTGCTGCATTTGTTATTTTGGTATTCATATTTGGAAGTGTTGAGAATATTTAGATACGTATACACTTACAAAACCATTAAAACGAATTATCAATGGGAGTGTTGTATACGCAACAGTGTTCCGATGTATTAGAATGATTATCAGTAATAAATAAATAACTAAAGCAAAATGAAAAAGATAGACAATACCCAATACAACTATGTCTTCTGTTTTTTATGCTCAGAGCAAAGTGTAGTATCTGTCCTAGTGCAAAAATTCGTATTTCTTACCTCTATCCGTGAAAGATAGATCATTATGGACTATAGGATTTTTTTTTTTATATTTCATCTGCATCCAAAATTGTTTTGAAAGCTCTATATTCCTCACAATAACAGTCGACTTTGTAATTAATGCCGCCTTTAGGGAGAGGCAAGTAAATAGCGGACGCTTCATATTATCGGGAACTAGGCTGAGTCATGTTCAAACGATATTACCTTCCGTCACTAAAATTTAACGTAGACATATTAATATTTATCAGCAAGATCAAATTTCAATTATATCGATAAATAAACACAATGAAAATAAAATATTCACATTCAGTTTAAATGATTTTACAAAAAGCAACAAAATATATGAATAATTTTGTGATTTGAGTATTTGTATATCAAAGACATATTTAAAAGAAGTCATCTGTATCATTAAAGATTCAATGCATAGAAGATATTTGTAAATGAAAACATAAGCATTTTGATTTAATAATACATATATTATAAAAAAGTCATTAAAAATAAATAAGATTAGAACACAAGTACATCATTTAGCGATGACGTACAAATCAGCATTTTTAGATATTTGAAAACTACATTTAAAAAAGTTAGTAACGTTTTAATGTTATGACTGGTCCATTACTGACGAAAGCAATTCTTTTGAAATTGAAAGTTGAATTTCTATAGTTGATCGAGCAAGACTAAAAATCACATAAATTAAGGCTTTTCTCTTGTCATGGAATGGGAATACATAAAGTGTTTAGTTTGCAAAGTTTTTATAAATTGTTAATCATGTTAAAGTATAATTTGCTATAAAAAACGTACTGGTTTCTAGGTTCGATACAATGATTCCTAAGTTAAAAATAGTGCACCTAAAGGAGGTCGAAAACTTTGAGAATCTAACAACAAAGATGGAAACAATGGTCCGAAAATTTTGTTTGTCTCATGAAACAATCCCCCTCCCCAAAAAGAACATGTATTATTTCGATAATTGTGACTACTTCACGCATCTTTTATATTATTACCATAACGTTACAAACGGATGCAATTTCAGACCTTTTTCATGTGACTTTTGTTGAGCTGTGAAATTCCCCTTTTCAAACACTTTAAAAAAGACGTTTTATAATGCCATAAACGAAAAACTCAAGAAGTAAATCATAGCTTTAACCTAAATATTTTTATTACATTTTCATCCCAAACAAGGCACATTGCCACTTTGGTGTAGGGGGCTAATATCAGGGACATGAGCTACTGGGAAACTATGTAGGCAGTTGGCCAGGAAGATGTAAGTTCACGTTACACTTGAACTTCAGCGTGTCAGTAAAGTTGGAGAAGCAGGGACACAGAAGGGAATTCCAAAGTCTAACGGTCCTGGAGAAGAAATTACTGGACTAGAAACGTCTCTTACATCTAGGGATTTCTACTGTGTAGGGGTGGGATTTAGCTGCTTGTCAAGTTTTTCGAAGGTATTTATGTCATGGGGGCACAAGTGCTTGCAGTTCGTCAGAGCATTCATCATTAAAATACTTGTAGAACATGCAGAGGGATGCAACATTTCGTCGGTGGGACAGAGGCTGAAGCTTAGATGACAGTTCAGGACCTATCAGGTTGCAGACTCTCTTTTGGACCTTGTCAAGGAGCGAAGGACTAGTAGTAGATGTACTAGCCCAAATATGCATACAATACTCCATACATGGGCGAATGGTGGCCTTATAGAGGTACAGGATACTTTCGCGCGTTAGTAGCTTTCAAGCACGGTAGAGAGAGCCTACTTTGCTCACGGCGGTCCTGGCAATGCACTTAATGTAATTGTTCCAACTCATGTTTCCTGTGAACGTTAGACCGAGGAGTTTAAAAGAAATACTTTCAGTTAATGAATTTTTAGCCATTACTATTGGTGGCAGAGAACATTTCTTGTAATTATTGAAGGAAACAAGTTTAGTCTTGGCAGCATTGAATGTGACCATCTATTTTTGTCCCCAATCCCACTATAGATTGGAGGTCATCCTCTAGTGTTTCTGCCATTTCCTTGGGTATGTATTCATTTATTTTCCTGTCGTGCCTGTTATAGAAAGTGGTGTCATCAGCATAGATACCCATCTCAGAGGCAATTTTGTCGGGAGGTAATTTATGAATATTAGGAATAATAAAGGTCCCAGGATAGACCCCTGAGGCACTCGCGCATTTATATCATATTGTTTAGATGTACGACCGTCGGGGACAACCTGAATTTTTCTCTTATCTAGAAAGGATTTAATTATGTTAAGTATTAGTCCAGTGATACCGTATGATCTGATTTCCCTGAGAAGACCTTCATGTTATACCCTGTCAAAAGCATTAGATATATCCAGAGCTACCGCTCTATCTTCTCCTGATTTGTCAAGTGAATGGTATATACGTTTATAAATTAAAGTAAGGGTATCTGCTGTGGAACGGGTTTCCTAAATCCATATTTTTGGTCAGTCAGAAGTTTAGCATCTGTCAGGTGAGGGGCGAGCTTGATTAATTATGGATTCAAATATTTTGGCAAAAAGTGGGAGGAGGCTAATGGGGCGATTATTAAATTGGTCAGTTCTTTCGCCAGAATTCTTAAAAACTGGTACCACAAAAGCTGTTTTCCAGCAGTTCGGAAAGCAAGATTCATTAATGCATTTGTTGTAAAATTTAGAGAGTACAAGATCTACTTCGGCTGAGTATTTTTTTAATAGCACAGCTGGGATGAGATCAGACCCACATGCTTTTGAAGTGTCAAGGTTTTTTATGATGGCATGCACATGAGAAGGGATGATTTTCAGATCGTCTAGTGTGGCGCCTGTCCGCAAAGAAAAGTCAGGGAGGGGGTGGTTAGCAGGGTCAGTGTAGAGTTGGAGGCAAACCAACTGGCGAGCATGTTCGCCTTCTCGGTTGCTGAGCAAACAGCCTCGTGATTGTTGGTTAGTGGGGGAATTGTTGATTGCCTATTATTTACAACATTGTTGTGGATTTTACAGAAATCACGGGTTCATAATGTTTGTGCTTCGATGCGTTTTTGGGTTGTTTCATTAAATTCTCTTACCTGTCGTTGTTTCTTTCTTACAGTTACTTCTAGTTTCTATATACTTCTGTCTGTTTGAACTGGGCTTATGTCGGTTAAATCTGCGGTACGCATGCTGCCTTTGCGCAATGGCAGTCGTACAAGTAGAAGTAAACCACTGGGGAGAGTGGGAATTGCTATGAAATTTCCGCGTGGGAACATGTGCTTCATTTGCCGTTGTTAACTATTCAGTGGTCTCATTTGCGCACTGTTCAGCTTTGATGCGATCCCATATGGCTTACCAGTCAGCCTTTTTATAGTATCTCATTGTTTTGAGCAATGACTGTTCAGTTATGGCTCTAGAGTTTAGGGTAATTTCGACCATTATTAACTTTCCCAAGTAGGCTCTGGGCATTCGTTATACAATCATCGGGAACTGTGGTCAGAAACATATCTAGAAGTGATGCGTGTTGTTCTTGTTGTTCTGAGAAACGTCATGGAAACGTAACAGTCTGTGATAAGGAATGAGATATAGAGAAGCTATGTGTTGTGCTACAAGCTGCGTCTGTGTGAGTAGAGAATCTAAGCCAATTTCTGTGGTGGACATTGAAGTCACCAAATACATGTACTTGTGCACTAGTGCCGAGGGAGAGTGCAGTATCTATGCTGTCAGAGACTTTTTTTTATTAGTGTGCAGTCCTGGGTCAAGGGAGAGCGGTAGAGAAAATAAAAGTAACTAATGTTATGTTGCATGTTAAGTCTAAAGCACATAAATGCTTGATCGTCCGATTCTAGGTTTGTTTCTCTAGTCAAGAGGAGAGTTTTACGAATATAGACTCCAAGTCCGTGCATATGTCTGTCAGAGTCCTTACGGCAGAGTGGGAGATATCCAAGCATGTTAAAGTGGTTAGGGAGGATGGAGGAGTGTAGGTTAGTTTCACTTAGTGCTAAGATATCCGGGGTGTTTGTTTGGAGAAATGCTTAAACCTCATCTAAATTAGTTCTAAGCCCACGAATGTTCGTAAATGCAAGCCTCAAGGGAGGAGGCAATTTGATTTTCTTTGAACTTAAGCCTGGTTTAAGCGTAATTTTTTTTATTGTACTGTCATATTTTAAGGAGTCAGTTTAGGGAGGTGGTGCTGAACAAGAGGTTGTGCAGAATACCAGACATGCAACACAAGTAGACCATCAGCAAACCTTTCATCAACCAGGATTGTGGCCTCAGGAAAGTCCACGGGGAATTAGTGCAGCGTCCCTTTCCATGCGCGACATGGCACTACAAACATCCCGGTATGAGACAACTGTTAATGGAGCAGCCGCTCTAAGCCCTAGCAAAGAGTTAGGGCGCCTGTACTAGCAGTCGGAAACAGCAGTCAGGAACTGTCAATCCGGTACCCTCAACCCATCAGAAGAAGACCAACCCAATCTAATTGCACTGGCATATGCACTCCCAAGTGCCCAGTTTAGAGGGGTGGGATGTGTCGGGAGTGGGGAAAACGGCGTTCATTGCCCTAGTCAGGAAACAAGATCTACCACTGAGTGTTTTGTCGAATCCTTGCGATAGTACCTCTGCTCCTGGCTTATAGGCAAAGCAGGAGTATAGAAGCCGGGCGATAGACAGAGCCTATCTACTCCTTAAGCAGTTTAGGTTTGCAAACCGATAATTTGTTTGAGTCACAAGGTTGTCATCCAAGATTAGAGAGGTCTCCCTCCCCTTAGGTTTAGTTTCAGAGTTTTCCTCCTTCTAGACAAATGATCTGGAAAGATCTACTGGGTCCATCAATACCGAGAGGGTTTGCTATGCGCCTGGGTCCTAATCCAGATATTTCTGCGACCCCACGTGGGTAGTTAATGTTACAGGGTTAGTTTGTAAAAGTTATTTTTACGAAATATCTGATGATTTCAATAGTAAAAGAGTTGCTTATAAAAATATTGTTTTATTTCATTTAAAAAACAATATTTTATCTTTCATATAAAGTGTTTGATTGAAACATTTATATTTCTTACCAAATAAACGAATTCCAAAATTGTAATAAATTGTTACAAAACTTTCTCAAAAAAACTCACATTTTTTATGCTTTGGTAATGCATGTAGAAGCTTATATATTTGATATAACAACGTTTTGGGTATTAATTGTTGTTTTGGATGACTAATTTTATTTTAAGAACCTTTCTTAGAGAAGAGATACACAACCGTTTACATTGTTCACGATACAGACATGAAGAGTGTAACTATAATCCCATCCCCCAAAATCTATTGATAAATAATCAATATAAACGACAAAATCATTTGTGAGAAAATTCTAAAAATTTAATTGCAACTCCATAATCCCTGAGTTGAGTGAATTATTTTTAAATTATTGACATCGTTTTTATGTACCAGTTGTCGACAAAGAGTAACTATCTAGATCGATGTATTTTACAGACAGAAGTGTAAATGTTATAACGTTGATGCTGTTCTCATATAAGTAATTTATGTTCGAGAACAATTTATCTAATACTTTTAGAACGGAATATAAAAGGGACACAAACAATCTAAAAAATAAAATACGTGCGTTAAATGTATTGAAAGGCGTTGACATAAAACAATGAACGAGCGTGCGAATAGATCGACGATAGGCAACTTATTTTCCTTCTACTGGAATCAATCGTTTATTAGAAATACGAGAGCAAAGGGGCGAAATGCACTTTCGTAACCAATGCACTGAAATAAATTGCAAAAACTATACTAGTTTTATTAGCTTTTATATTGAAATTTTGGAAATCATTTTTTTCTCTGCCTAAAGGATCATAAAATACAGGAAGCGGCTAGGCAAAGCGCGTACAATAAATATATCAACATATTCAATTCATTATGCGCATGCGTGTTTAAAAGTTGATTTATTGCTGACTCATTTTATTGAAAAGAATTATATGAGAGAAAAGAACATTTTCGTGACAGAGCGAACACGATTCAATCATCAATGTATGTAAAGACTTATAATTTTCTTAGCTAATTTTTAAGATGCAAAAACAAATTGAAAGTTCTTTTTTATTTTCGTGGTTGAGAACTAGTATACCTAGATCTTTGCAAAGACTGATCCTTGCATTGTACTTGATAAAAATCTGATTTTTAGAGTCTGAATAGTTCCAATAAACAAAAAAAAAAACTTTTCTCAGTCTATTTTGAATAGTAACCATTGCTAATCATATAACATTAGGATGACAATGAATATGCGTTGCTTATGATATGCAAGCAGTATGTCTGGAAATTCGTTAGAGAGATAAAAAATAAACAAATACGCAAAAACCAATTAACGCGTAAGACAGAACGAATACAAAACGCTGACAGGTCTATAAATGGGAAAAGTTTACAAAACAAAAAGCAATGGCAGCTCACCTTCTTGCTTAAAATACGTATTCTATAATCTATATTGATAAGTTTATAGTTTAGGATTTTACCAAGCACACACACACACACACACACACACACACACACACACACACACACATATATATATATATTTTACCAAGCACACACACATATATATATATATATATATATATATATCAATAAATATTTTAATATTATCTTCATATAATTATTTTAGTAATACATATTTAAATATTATCTACATACGTGTAAATTTTATCCTTGTGAAATCATCAGCGCAAAGAAAACTATTCAGGCTAGGCGGAGGATTCGAATCTCACAAGAAGCATCTATTTCGATTCAAATTCTGAATGCGAGAACAATTGTCTCTTAATTAATGGCTACATATATAAATCTCAATTTTTCAAGGAGGTAGACTGTTATATTCAGCCGTAAAAACAGTACTCAACAGGAAGGAACTCGCTTTTATAACTTTTTAACGGCTTCTGATATTACTGATTAATAGGCCCAGCTAAGATAAGGATGACAAATAATTACTTTAATAATAAATACTTAAATTATATATGAATACGCTATACACGCACACACACACACACACACACACACACACACACACACACACACACACATATATATTTGTGAATTGGAGAAACGTACACGATTATAGGCCATGTTTTCTTATATGTACACGATAATCTCCTAAACTAATGAACCAATCATTATGAATTTCCCTTATATAATCTAGCCGACATTTTGAGTTTCACGCATTATTTTAGGCAGAACTCCTAAACTTATAAACCGATCCCTACAAATTCCCGAACACCCTAGACATAATCGTTAGTAATATAAGCTAAAGAACGCAATTAGAATTCATACATAGAAAGAGAAAAGTTGATATCAGCTTTTTGTGAAAATTCAGATACTCAGAGTAAATTTTACTTGTCCTATTGACGTATACTATTTTCTCATAGTTTGAATAAATTTGACAATTCGTAAATTATTTTCCACTTTCAATATTTCTTATATTAATGTTCTATCCTATTATTGAGCTCTTCTTTGTAACCATAAAATCTAATATATATTATCCTTATATTATTCAATTATATTATGCAATTAAATTATTTTGTTAAACTATACCGTAATTTGTTTTAAATGTTTTTCTCTATAATAACTTTAGAGAAAGCCTAGTTTAACCGCTCTTTTCATGCTTATTTCTTGTATCTGATTCATTTATTTCTGATTTTGTTCATTGCATTTCTACAACTGTCAATTCAACATTTACAAAAAATTATTCAAAGCGACAATTCCTAAGTTTAACGTGAGTTCTATCGACGACTAATCGTACTGATCATGTTATGATGAGAAGACTTGTTAAATCGGAAGAATTTGTTTCTGTTTCGTTGTGTATTTCGTATTTTTCACGCTGTCTTGCCAGATAAAAATATCAAAACCTGCCATAAACTATTTTGAGAAAATTATAATATTAGAATTCACTACAAATTTTTTTAGAATCACTTATATCATTTTATATCAGCTAAATACTATAATACTACTAAAACTGGACGTGTGCAATCAATTTCAGTATTCTTTGTCATGTTGACATATTCTCACCTGATATTACATCTGAATGCCACGGGGATGATCTATGTTAATGTAAAACAGCTATCATCCCGTAAAAAGTACAGTTCTGTTGAGAGTAGGCCTTATTCGTCTACAAGACGCATGCCCTATTGTGTGTCTAACATAGTAACTTGAGGAGTTGCAACATAACATCCTGGCATAATCGAATAACTGGGCTGATTTCAATAAGTTATTGCATGAGAAGACCTATACTAAGCTCAATAGGATGAGATTCATGGAGATAAAATTGCAAACTACCAACAATGCCATTAAGAAATGCAGACGAAATAATAAATGCTTACTAACTGATACAATCATTTCTCATTCAAGGTTTACCGTCTTTAAATGTTATACTTGCACTAATGATCAAAGCGACATTAATGCACAGATTGGTAAAAACAGCATGGCGTTAAAACACGTACTTGGTACACAGACAATGGATACAGATGCATCTAATTTTGCATGAACAACACAAAAGTTGATTCTTCCCTTTTTGATCATGAGAGTATTTTCAAAATTACGTGGATCTCAAACAACCATAAGACCAAGACACAACCAATCATATCACTATTACTCTTAAATTAATAATGCTCTACTTGCTAGATCAAAGAGTATATCAAGATGTCAATATTTGCAATCACGATTTGTCGACTACCAATATTAAATCAAACTAAGGAAACCGATTAGCAAAGCAACACCAAGACAAGTTGACTCCTATAAATTAAACATGACACTAAATGTATTTTTCGTCTTTTACTTCAGAAAATCCATTGTTTTATCGGATGCTACACTAGTCGTAGTAAAGTGATGGGAAGGAGATACACACCTACGCAACAAGAAGTTATTTAAGGAAGCTTAGATTAGTGACAACACTTAAAAGCTTGTCAGTGAACAGAAATACTACATCAGTGAAAACACAATATGAATGTTAAGACCATACAACAACTATAACACAATGACATGCAAATAGTATACCAAATTGTGAAGACCACAGACAGTTCCACAGTAACAGTAAGTCCTATTAAAACAAAACATGGCATTGCTGTAAAAAGTAAGAAATAAGTTATTAAGACGGATTGAATATTTATTGGTCATTATAGTTACTAGTTATAGTTCTACAAATAAATTAGAGAAAACAAAATGAGTTGTAATAAACACGCATTAAACTGCAATGAAAAAGATGATTTCACATACGTTTTTTTCATATGAGTATTATACTGTAGAAGTACCTTATTACTTGGATAGAATCTCTTTACACATAAATACATAAAAATGTAAATAATCATTGTATGTGACTTTTGAAATATGACATCTATACAAATATACAACATAGGAAATACATATAATTCACAATGACCAGTTAATTAGTTAATGAGTGAATCCAATACATACAACTATATAATCATGTACACCTCCTTAACATTCATAATAATCGGTTAATTAGTTTAGGACTAAATTCAATGCATACAAATATATAATCATATACACATACAAAACATTCATAATAATCGGTTAATTAGTTTAGGAGTGAACCCAATACATACAAATATATACATATATGCACATACTAAACATTCATGAAGATCGTTTAATTAGTTTAAAAGTGAATCCAATATGTATATATATATATATATATATATATATATATAATTAAAATTCATCATGATCGGTTAATTAGTTTACGAATGAATCCAATACATAATAATATATAAACATATACATATAATTAAAATTCGTAATGATCGGTTAATTAGTTTAGGAGTGAATCCAATACATAATAATATATAAACATATACACATAATTAAAATTCATAATTATCGGTTAATTAGTTTAAGAGTGAATCATACAAATATATAAAGATATACACATAATAAAAATCATAGTGATCGATTATTTAGTTTAGGAGTGAATCCATCACATACAAATATATAGGCATATACACACACTTAAAATTCATAATGATCAGTTAATTCGTTTAGGAGTGAATTGATTAATTGAAATAAATAATCATAAACATATAATTAAAATTCATAATGATCGTTTTATTAGTTAAGGAGTGAATCAAAGACAAAATGGCATTACTTGATTTATTTACGTGATTTTTGGCATGTAATTCATAAGCCGATATATAATATATCAAATATATTTGGAACATGACATTTTCGTTACGTACATCAAAAACATTCTTCTATATTTTTTAAATAAAAGTGTTCTTGTAAAATTATTATATAATAACTAGGGATATGACAACAGCATATTCTTTTCCTTACTTTGATTCTCAGGTATATATCCATTGACATCTTGTATGTTTTTATATAGAGTGATGTGGTGTTTATGTCGGATATATACCCGCGAGTCAAAACAATGAAAAGAATATGATGTTATCATAGCCATAATAATAACATTTAAAAGTAAAGAGTATCGAAATGTCGTAATCTAAAATACAAAAGGAAATGGTGGAGCTCGAAACCGCAACACTGCTGTTAGTAATCGACAACGCTTTCTACTGGACTGCTTTAAAACCGTTCTGAAATGACCTAATAAATATATATTATAATATATATTTTTTATATATAAAGTTAGCACAACAGAAAATTATGTAAAATTATAGAGTAGTTTCATCTATATCTTGGAAATGACGTACTTGTACATTATCCTGCCCAAGAAATAAGGTACTTGTGCAGCATAGTACTCATAGGAAAAATCAAAGAAAATCCTACTTGTGACGTGCATAAAAGTTATTAAAACTGAAAACCATGTAATATATTCAGGTAGTATGGATTTTAAATGAGAAATAAGGTTCTTCTTCACTATAGCATTCTGATGTAAAAACAAACTCTTACCTGTGACATACAGAAAAAAGGTAAGGGCATTTTTTTTCATATACGTGCTGTAAATTTCCTGTCCTAGGGAAGGTACACCTATTTCATACATATAATACCCGTCCTAGAATAGATAAAATATTATTTTGCTCAAGATTCTTTTGATACATAGACATAAAAATTCCTCTATCCTAAGAATAACAGGTATGTTCAAAATTTTTCTTATACAGTCCTGAGCAACGCCGGGTGGCCTTGCTAGTTAATAAATAAATAATAATGATATCGTCGTTCATCAAATTTCCTCTGTGTTTGTTTATAATATCACGTCAGTTGATGTTTGGTTTGACAATGAATGTCCTGTAAAAGTCATTTCCGGTTAATGTTTAGTTTTAAAATATGCAAACGAAGAAATGATTTGCGGTGATTTAAATTGTAACCTCTTCTTTTATTGTAAATTGAACTCATTAATAACAAATTAAAACACAATGGTGAGATATACCCGGGCTTGAACACGGGATCATTCGAATACTCTACTGACTAAGGTTCAGTTTTTTGTGAGAAGAAATGATTTGCTGAGAATTAAATCTTCCTCAATTTGTTGAGAACTATCTCCCTTGGCCGGTGTAGCGTAAATAATTCCCTTATAAAATATTTTTTTAGATATAAGAAAGAAAGACTATTTTTAGGATCGGATATTTTCGATTTGCGATACTTATCGGGTAAATATCTTACAAAACATATCTAAAACACTGCTAGGCATATAAATCACCTTTGTGTGAAATTTGCAAAAGATAGGACTAGTTGTTTTGAAATCTATAAGGAAGCAACTCACACACACATAACTTTTATATAATATGAATATATATATAGAGAGAGAGAGAGAGAAAGAGAGAGGGAAAGAGAGAGAGATAGATAAAGAGAGAGATAAATCGAAACCTTAAAGAGTATATAAATATGTAATTAGAAAATACTTGCATGACGAAGGAGTTTATTGATGAAATGTTACGATAGTTTGTTTGCAAATAAGCCTCATACAATCTAGATGCATCAATCGACCAAAACAAGATGATCTGTTGTCTAACCAAGGACCAATATTGCTAGAAGCCTG
Organism: Euprymna scolopes; assembly: GCF_053919585.1. NCBI lineage: Eukaryota > Metazoa > Mollusca > Cephalopoda > Sepiida > Sepiolidae > Euprymna > Euprymna scolopes. Next base: position 55,633,171 of record NC_136510.1, on the reverse strand, counting down.
TTATTAGAAAAATGTTATTCACACAATACACGTGGAACCATTTCTCTTCCGGATCGAAGTAAGTACAAGATACGTTGCCCGAGGCACAATCTATAGGAGTTCTTAAGTAATAATACTGCTTTTGGGATAGTAGCCAATGTTGAAAAATGTCGAACACATCTTACTTGAGCTAACCCGGGGGCAAGACAAATTAATTTGACTGAATACTGATACTCCGATGGAAAGAGAAAGTTGAATTTAAGGATTTGTATTTTGATTGAGTGGAGAGGAGAGTTAGAATATGCAAATGACATTGGTTGAAACGATTTGAAGTTCCAAATTGTATGAATTTAAACAACGCTAAGCAAAACAAGCGCTTCATAGCGGTTGTGTTTATTTTCTCATCAGTTTCTCCACAGATGAATTGTTCTAAAATCAATGAAATTTCCAACATTTATTTGATTTTTATTTCTTACATTATAGACGATTGTTTACAGAAATGATTATAATCTTTCTTATTTTTGATGCGTATAAAGACTCCTTTTTAATGCTAGCTATTCACATTAACGAGACTCTAACGAATAAATCTTTTTAGATGCTAACTGTTTCGTTAAGTGCAATTGTCTGTATTTCTTTTGCACATGGTTCACAGGGTATATACGTTTATAGCATTCTTTCTCATGCGTCAATTACTCTTATAATTACTTAAATAATAGAAATATTCACAAGAGTCGCGTTTTTTTTCATGCTATACACAAAACTTAGATATGTTTTATTTTTACCGTCTCAGCTCTATTTGAACCACATCAATGATTTCAACTAAAGTAGCTACTTCTGGCTCTTTTCCCATACACCAATGTATGTTTCTTTTTATGTTAGTGTAGAATTGCCTTATTATAGTTGGTCGTTTACACTAATGTTACCCATGGCCTTTTGAAGAGCCATAAGATAACGTCTCAAAAATACTTGTAATGTTATAATATTGCAATAAGGTGACATAACTCAAGTCCTAAGAAAAGTCATTTACTTTTATATAAACTGGAAAACCATAGATACGAAATTATGTTGTTCCGATGTGGCTTTCGTAACTTTAAATGTTCGTATTCTGAAAAACTTTTACACATAAATCGCCTAACCCGTTCTAAGCCCTGCTGAAACATTCATTGAATGTTATAATATACGTAAAGCCAGAATGACATAAGAGCCAGATAGTACATTACCTAACCGTTAATACTTGTAAATAAAGTAGATATAAGAGCAAAATGCAATCATAGATAAATTTTAAAAAATCAATCGATCTTACCTTTCGACGAAGGCAATGTCTGATCTTTATAAAGTTTTTCTTTTTACAGTTTCTAATTTCTAAGATGTTGAAGTTTCGAAAATGGCATATTATTCGAAAATATTATTCGAAAATATTATTCGAGCTAGAGTTGAATGTCCTCAATGTGTACATTGCTCAGTTCCTATGGTAAGATGCATAACTACGTCTTTCCAAACTTTTAAACCATTATGGCAAGATGCATATTTGAAGAAATAACAAAACCTTGACGCTCTGTCTTCAAACGTACACAATAGGACCGTGACGCGACACTTCTCAAATATAAATTCCGTCCAGAAAAAAACGCCCTACAATCGAACTACGAATTAGCATACGGAATCATGAAGTGCAAAATATCGCGCACTATTGCTGAAGAACTTATCGAGCTATGTACAGAGAAAATGGTGAAACTGATGATTGGACCAAAGGCTAAAAAGAAGATCCAGCAAATCTCGCTTTCTAATGACACAATCTGGCAGGAGAATGGATGACATAACCACTGATGTATGTTTTCAAATTTGCTTTGAAATCAAGAAAAATACCCTCCATGCTAATTGAATGTGTTTACAAACCCAGCTCATTTATCGCCTTCGCTAGCTAAGAGACACAAGGAAAGAAGAAAAATTAAATTTTGTTTTGCAATAGCTATCAACTACAACAACAACAACAGATGTCAAAATCATAGTGGAAACTTTTTTGAGGTTAATGGAGTTGGCTGGACGAATTTACAGTAGATCTCTACTAATAGTGCTCAAGCATTCATTTGTTCATCACGCTTGTCAAGAATGAGTGGCCACACATGGCGTCTTTCTACTGTTCACTATACTGATATACTGTTGCTTTGAGAACTCTACCGCCACGATTATTGGAAATTATGGACATAGTGGTCATAGTGATCAACTTTATTCGTGCGACAGCCAAAAACCATCGGCTCTTCGAACTTCTAGCCAACGAAATAGAAGCGAAACATATTAAACTTCTATCTCCATCAAATTTCATTGGTAATCGATGGAGAAATGCGTCTCTCGACTGTTTGGACTCGGTATGAGAGCAGAAACTTTTCTACGGGAGAGAAGAACATAACCTCGATGTTCACTTCGACAACTAAGAATTTGTAATGATGTTTATTACCTAGCCGGTATGTTGTGCTGACTGAATAGAATGAATTACTCTATGCAAAGCCATCATGTGACAGTCACAAACGTTCAAGACAAGAATGCCGGAGTGTCTGTTCATATTGAAATCTTTAAGTTACGAATTAAAGCCTGGTCTCCGATTCTTTGGGCAAGCATTTGCAAACGCAGCGGATTGAACTTTATATTGGCATCAAAAATTGCATCACTGGACATGTCAAAAATATTTCCGCTGAGTTCAAATCTTATTTCGACGAAGCAACACTGGATATTCCATGGCACAGAGACAATTTTGACACTGAAATGGAAGTTATTGATGATGAAACAGAAGAACTATATATACTATTATAAATAGAACTTTGTCTATATGTGTGTGGGTGAGATAAAGTTCATTCCCTATAGTAAACGATTGGACTGATTCTTTTGAAATTTCACATGCAGCTGTTTGATGTATCAGAGCGTTTTTATGTAGTTATTTTTTAAATCAGAATGCGGCCGATAAGTATCTAAAAGTGATAACTGAAAATATCTGTTTAAAGAAGTACGTCCGAATTTGACAAAAATTAACACTTTTATACAACCTATCATCATGTACGTTTAGGACGTTTTAAAGCGCGACAAGCAGAAAGGCATAGCATATAAATGCAACTATACATTCTTTTATAAAACAGGGGCGCGTTCGAAATAAATGCTTATTTTTTATTGCATAATGAAACTATGACACGTGACTTTTGTTACGTTTAACTAAAATGCATGTGATTATGTAAAAAATATATTTTTAAAATCAACAGTTAGTTCTTTGATAAGACGAGGGCGCGTTCGAAATGAATGTTTCTGTTTAGATCGTAACTGAAGCATGATACTCGCATTTTGCATTTTAAACTTTAAGTGACGCCATTATTTACATATAAAATTATAAAACCAACAGTAGATACTCAACAGTGCAACATAGAATACAGATTATTATGAACTAAGTAACTGCGGAAAAGCAAGTGAAGCTTTATAACGGTACTTAATTTGAACAGACAATCAATGGATTTGATATATATATATATATATATATATATATATATATACACATATATATGTACATATATATATATGTCTAAGTTAAGAATGCATACGTAGAATAAGAATCCAGAGAATATCCATTGTCTTTATATAATAGTAGCATATAACAAACAGTGTTATTTCTATTCATTTTTATTTATACGTTAATGTATTTATTTATGTGCGTGTGTGTGAGTATCTATAAAACTTACTTCTACCACATACCTACTGTTGTTTAATATTATGTTATTTTATCGAATTATTCTTTCAACTAAAAAAAGTGTAATGTTGTTAAAACTTATTATTTGTGTAGATGGCGAAATGATTGCAAATTCAGTGAGTCATGAATAATTTTATTAGTTTCACTTGTAATCGTTTTATCTCTAATATGTATATATTATCGTGACAAAACAATTTTTGAATAACATGTTCAAAATATTTTGAAAGAGGCAAAATAGTATGTCGCATTTAATGATGAAACGGAGGCAAATAATTTATCCTTACTAAATAATATGCACCCTGCAATGAAGTATATTTATGAATCAGAGTATAACTTTGTACCTTAACACATCGTGCCCTTATCAGTTGTTCAAAACCAAATTTGGATGAAGAATTGAAAACAATTTCGAATACTTTATCCAATAATGGGTACCCTCTTTATGTAATTAGTCATTGCCTTTTCTCAAATACAAACTAATAAATATATATTTGTTTACCATGGCTAGCATCAGTAAGCTAGAAATTCGCCACGTAAATAAGCTAAACAGTGAAAAAATGCTATTCTTCCTTCCAACACACGTGTTGTGTTCTCTATGAAACCGTTAATGGCATCCTTATAGAAAGATTTTCTACTCCTTCATCATAACAATAATGTAATTTTTCAATTCAAATGTAGTTGCAGTGTGCATTACGTGGTCGAACGTCGGCAAGCTTGGATAGTCGAGTCCAATAGCACATACTTAGCAGAATCAGAAATGAGACCGACCTACCGACAGACATTCTGAGTAACACATCTGTATCTTCAATAGCAGATCATTTGTTTAAAAACCGGTCTTGTGCTACGAACTTCGGCAGTGACTTGTTTGCCATTTTGAGTCGTGCCCATTCCGATTTTTACCTGAAGATTTTGGTGACTATACATTAAATTTTAAGAACTGTCTAGGAAATAAAAAGTCGGTTAGCTGACCTTGTTGCGAAATCGGAACTTCCTGATTACACTACATTAACGTTCGTCTTTATTTATAATTTTCCCTTTTGACGCTGGCT